>NC_091957.1:41892440-42024940 GCF_031021105.1 Erythrolamprus reginae
CCCGAGCCTGGAAAAATTTCCAAGGAAATTTGAGAGCGCCATGAAGGCCCGGCCAGTTTCGTGCCATTCCACCTTTAATCCCGGCCATCTCGGGCTTTTCGGGGCTGCCCAAGGAGCCTTTTGTGGTGGCTTTGGCAGTCCAGAGCAAACAAAGCATTTTCCTTTCTCTGGGAGCTTGGAGAGGGAATAAACCTCTGCCAACACCCAGAGAAAAGAAACACTCCCTTCTGGGCAGCGACTGTCTTCCTCCTCTTCTTCCTCCTCCCACCCAAATTCCGAGCTTTTATTTCTTTCCTAATGGGTTTGCATGCGCTATTTGCTTTTACATTGATTCCTGTGGGAAAAATTGCTTCTACTTACAAACCTTTCTACTTAAGAACCTGGTCACGGAACGAATTAAGTTCTTAAGTACAGGTACCACTGTATTTGTTATTCCATCAGTGAAAGGCCTTCTTCCTTAGTGCTACCAGTGCAATCTGGGAGACCGGCGCGGGTGCACACATGTCTGCCAAGTGCGTGCATGCCCGTCAGCATGAGATTTGGCTTCTGCACATGTGCAACAAGTAAACTCTCATGTGAGGATGTGTGCATGAGTGAGATTTCGGCAAAACGTTCGGCAATTTTTGCTGATATTTTTGCTTTCACGTAAGCGCAGAAGCAAAAAATCGGTGAAAATCACTGAAATCTCACTCACATGAGATTTTGCGTGCTGCGCATGCACAGAAGCCAAATCTCACACGGGGCACACATGCACACATCTGGGTTGCACACTTGCACGGGCATCCTGGAATTTCCTACTGGGACAGAACACCGGACCCTTGCTGTATTACATGTCTTGAAGAATTGTATATGTACAATAGTGGAAGAATAAGGAAACACCCACAGAAGGAGATATAATTTATAAAAGATACTAGACCTGTGATGGCAAACCTATGGCATATGTGCCAGAGGTGGCATGCACAGCCTTCTCTGTGGGCACAGGTGCTGCTACCGCAGGTCATTCAGCTGGTTGTCAGGTTTCCAAAGCATGCATGTGTGCTGGCCAGCTAATTGTTTGGTTTCCGGTGCCAATTGTCCCAACAGAGCTTTAAGCTGATTGGCAGGAAGGTCAAAGGGATAGCCCGACTGTAAACACCTGATTGGTTGGATTGTAAAAATATGTTCCAAGGTGCCATAATAGAAGTTTTAGTTCCTAACACTATGGAAAATTTGTCTTTCTCCCCCTCGGTCTTAGGTAACCCCAGTGAAATGGTCATTTGACCCCCCCCCAAAGGGGTCCCAACCCCCAGGTTGAGAACACTGACCTAAAAGGTTTGCCATCACCATACTAGACTGTTCAGAAATGGACAGACTAACATAGAGGTTAAAAGAAAAGGAACACACAGAGTATTGGGACTTGTTTCATCAATGTTTCATCAATGAACATGGGACCTTGTTTCATCAATGGTTGGGTAAAAGAGTTAGAAATTAGGATTTTAAAAAGCACTATTTCGCCTAAAAAATAAGACATCCCCTCTCAAATAAGCCCTCCTCCGAAAATAAATCCTCTCCCGAAAATAAGCCCTTCCTGAAAATATTGAAATGCCATTTCCTCTGGTTAGGGTTAGGAAGACAGAGGTGGAAATTAGGTAAGACAGCAAGAGGAGCCTGGTCTTGCTTCATGCACCCCAAAATAATAAGACCTCCCCAAAAATAAGGTCAAGCACTTATTTCGGGGTTCAAAAATTATAAGACAGGGTCTTCTTTTGGGGGAAATATGGTATCATTATGTAAGCAACTGACCCAGAAAAGTACACTGTTCATTAAGCACACACACACACACACACACACACACACACAAAATGGGGGGGGGGAGAGAAATATTGGAAAAAGTGGCTGCAAAGATCTAACCTAGACTGGTAATGAAATGTTCAGAAACCAACCCACAAGTTGGAAAATGAACCTCCACCCTCATCATACGTTCGAACTACAGATATTTGTCACTATTGCAAACATTTATCACATTTCCAAATATTTGCTGCAGATTCAGCATTCGCTTTCCCTCCTTTACTTTGTTAAAGGCCAAACAAACTTCTCTTTTTAAAAGCAAATGATCTCAGACAATAATCTTCCTTTTGAGAAATAGCATACAGCCGCTGAAACAAACTTTTATCTCGTCTTGTGCAAAGAGTTTAAATCTATAAATCAGTGAAAATGCATACATACGTGAAACTGATGTGAAACACACACAAACAATGGTGGCTGAATTGGCATTCAGTTCAGCAAACTTCTTGTCGGCATGAAATTGTAGGATACACACTTAGTATTAAAAGAGAAGTGGTGCACATAATTTGGAAGGCAGTTTGTAAAGGAACCCAATTTGTTTTAAGGACCCAAACTGTATGTCAAACAATAGCAGTAGTTGTATCAGCAGGGGTAGGCTGCTGGGGGTTCCCAGCAGTTTGGGAGAACCCCCAAATCCCTCTCCTGGATGGCCCCACCCACCCACCCCCTCCCCTTCCAGGAGTCCCCAGTGGTCTGTTTGGAATAGTGCAGGGCGCATACATAGGCTCAGGAGGGTAAAAATGGGTCTACTGGAAGTTCAGGGCCTCTGAAGCCTGGGGAAGCTATTTTTGCCCTCTTGGAGGCTCAAGGAAAACCTCTGGAGCCTAAGGAGGGCAAAAGCACCAACTGGGTGCAAGGGGCCTACTAGCCGATGCCTACCATGCAGGGGTGGATTGCGGCTATCGTTGCTACTGGTGCGCTGTGCACACCGCTTTGGTTTGCATGTGTGCACCCATGTCCCAAGAGCTTTTGCTTCTGTGCATGCCCAGGAAGCAAAAATGCGCTGAAATCATGTGATGGGATGCACACATGTGCGAGATTTTGGCGATTTTTTTGCTTCCATGCATGCGCAGAAGCAACATATCCTGAAATCACACATGTGTGTGCATCCTCCGACAAGATTCTGCGCAAAAATATGCTGAGAACTGAAGCTGTGTGCACAGCGCAACTTTTGCTAGCAGTGTGCCGTCCCCAGGCGTACCAGTAGCAACCCACGAATGTGACCATGGCCACACCCACCCATCAAGCAGCGAGAAAACCCTTTGCTAAAACTTTTTGGGAGCACCCTTATTAATAATCACAATGATAATAACAAATGTTTTCTACCTCCCTTGTTTATTCCTTTCCCTAATAGTATCAAACTGAATATAGACCTTACAATTTAAGGATTGTAATTTTAGTAGTATTGACAACGCATAATGGATAGACTGGATTTTATCATGGATTTTTCCTGTTATTTATCATTTTATCCTACAACTTTTGATTGTGTATTCACTGAGTGTTTTTATTTGTTTTGGTCTATGACTGTAATAATACATTTTAAGAATTTTTACCTTCCTAATCTCAGTTTTGTCACAGAAGTCATCCTGACCCAAGTAGTCTTGAAACAAAACAAAGCAAAAATAGATAGAAGATGATGTGAGACCCCTGAGATACTGCAAGAGTACAATTGGAACAAAAAAATCACAGAAGACGACAGTACAAATTGCAAAAAACCCCAACCCCAACGCAATGTGGTTCCTGAAACTCAATGTCAACATTAAGGAAAGCATCAAAGAGCTTACGTGATAGAGGGGAACTGTGTTGCTTTCAGCTAGGGAGAAATTTAGGACATCCTGCTGTCCAGGTTCAAGCCGCACATTGGTAGACGAGGTCATCACGGTGGAGCTAACAGGATAATTAGGACTTCCACTGTTCTTGCCCTTCTTCCTGGACCGCCGGCCTGTATCACGCTTGTTATCTTTCTGGGTCAATGGTTCTTCTTGGATGACTAGGATCTTGTCATCACTCAGGTACCGTAGGAGCGAGTTCTCTGAGTCTTTTGTCAGAGTGAGGAAGGAGAAAAAGGGGAAAATGAGAGCTAAAGAGGAGACCCATCTTTGCCCTGATTCAGAGAAAAATGTGCTAATTGCCCCCGTTCCTCCTGGACTTGTAAGTTCCCCTTTCTAGTGCAGAAGTCAAAATGTGTAGAAGCAAGTAGGCTTGATTTTATTTTATTTTTTTATTTATTATTAGAGTTGGAAGGGACCTTGTAGGTCATCTAGTCCAACCCCCTTGCTTAAACAGGAGACTGTAGCATTTTGGACAAATGGCAGTCCAATCTCCCCTTGCAAGCCTCAAGTGCTGGAGCTCGCACAACCTCTGCAGGCAACTTCCGTTTCACTGGTTGATCTCCGTCAGAAAGTTCCTCCTTATTTCCAGGTTGAATCTCTCTTTGGTCAAGCTTTCATTTATTTATTTATTGGATTTGTATGCCGCCCCTCTCCGCAGACTCAGGGCGGCTAACAACAGCAATAAAACAGCATATAATAATAATCCAATACTAAGACAGTTAAAAACCCTTATTATAAAACCAAACATACGTACAGACATACCATGCATAAAATTGTAAAGGCCTAGGGGGGAAAGAGTATCTCAATTCCCCCATGACTGGCGGCAGAGGTGGGTTTTAAGCAGCTTACGAAAGGCAAGGAGGGTGGGGGCAATTCTAATTTCTGGGGGGAGTTGGTTCCAGAGGGTCGGGGCCACCACAGAAAAGGCTCTTCCCCTGGGTCCCGCCAAGCGACATTGTTTAGTTGACGGGCCCTCTGGTGCTTTGGAAAACTGCCTGACCCCCTCCTCTCTGTTGCAGCCCCTCAGGTATTGGAACACTGTTATCATGTCTCCCCTGGTCCTTCCCTTTGCTAAGCTACCCATCCCCAGTTCCTGCAACCTCTCTTCATATGTTTTAGTTTCCAGACCCCTTATCATCCTGTTTGCTCTCTTCTGTACTTTCTGTAGAGTTCCAATGTCTTTTTTGTGGTGTGGTGACCAAAACTGAATGCAGTACTCTGGGTGTGGTCTAACTAGTGGAGTGGAGTGGACTTGAGTGGAGTGGTGTGGAGGAAAGAGAAGAGAAAAATCCCCCCAGAGATCAGAATTGCCCCCACCCTCCTCGCCTTTCGTAAGCTCCTTAAAACCCACCTCTGTCGTCAGGCATGGGGGAACTGAGATATCCTTTCCCCCCAGGTCTATACAATTTATACATGGTATGTTTGTGTGTGTGCTTGTTTGGTTTTTAAAGTTTTTTTTTTAGTTATTTTAAATATTAGATTTGTTATATGCTGTTTTTATTATTGTTGTTAGCCGTCCCAAGTCTACGGAGAGGGGCGGCATACAATCTAATAAACAAACAAACAAACAAACAAACTAACAAACAAGTAAGTAAGTAAGTAAGTAAGTAAGTAAGTAAGTAAGTAAATAAATAAATAAATAAATAAAATCAAGAAAAAAACTAAAAAAAGAAAAATTCTGTGTGAAGTAGTGTAGGGTTTCCTGCCTAAGCAGGGGGTTGGACTAGAAGACCTCCAAAGTCCCTTCCAACTCTGTTGATTATCATTAAGGCTTTATGAAGGATGCCAATGCAATCATGAGTCATGGTGCTAGATGGATTTTCTCCAGAACATCATAGTTTAAGTTAGCCATGGTTTTTGGCATAGGGACCCAAATCCAAACCCCTCCCCATAAAAACAAAAACAAAACAAAGCCAAAAAAAGATGGTGACTGCAACGTGGCTTCTACACATCTCAGGAAAGAAAGAAAGAAAGAAAGAAAGAAAAAAGAAAGAAAGAAAGAAAGAGAAAGAAAGAAAGAAAAAGAAAGAAGAAAGAAAGAAAGAAAAAGAATGAAAGAAAGAAAGAGAAAGAAAGTAAGAAAGTAAGTAAGAAAGAAAGAAAGAAAGAGAAAGAAAGAAAAAAGAAAGAAAGAAAGAGAAAGAAAGAAAGAAAAAGAAAGAAAGAAAGAAAAAAGAAAGAAGAAAGAAAGAAAAAGAATGAAAGAAAGAGAAAGTAAGTAAGTAAGTAAGAAAGAAAGAAAGAAAGAGAAAGAAAGAAAGAAAGAAAGAAAGAAAAAAGAATGAAAGAAAGAAAGAGAAAGAAAGTAAGAAAGTAAGTAAGTAAGAAAGAAAGAAAGAAAGAAAGAAAGAAAAAGAATGAAAGAAAGAAAGAGAAAGAAAGTAAGAAAGTAAGTAAGTAAGAAAGAAAGAAAGAAAGAAAGAGAAAGAAAGAAAGAAAGAAAGAAAGAAAAAAGAATGAAAGAAAGAAAGAGAAAGTAAGTAAGTAAGTAAGTAAGTAAGAAAGAAAGAAAGAAAGAAAGAAAGATTTTTTTAAAAAATGGCGGCACCCACACAGACTGTCATTGATTGATCCAGCTTGGTGACATCTTTGTGACGTCACCAGTGGGTCACTACATGGTTCAGGTGACCCAGTCCGAAGAGGGAGGAACCCACCCCTGACGGGAAGAAACTCAAAGGCATTTGATTAGACTATAGGAGAGAACAGAATATTGGATGTTTTTCATTAGTTTACCTCAGCTGATTTTTTAGTCGGTGTTTGTGAGGAAGGAATGTCAAAGAAATATGTTACGACTTTCCTTTTAAGTGAATTCATCATTTTCCAGCCTCCCCTGAAGATGACTTCTTTTAGAATCCACATATTCATCAGATTCTGTGCATGTCTAAACACATCTGTGAGATCTGCTTTTCCATACCCTTTAGGAAATGACTTACAAAAATGTGCGTATTGAGGAAGGGGAAATGCAAAATGCACACATGTATGAAAATGAATGTGAACAGAAAGAAATGTGATTTTCATTTGCAGAAATTTGCTGGCAGGTCAATAAGACCAATTGCATGCAAATCAGAAACATGCAGCCATTCCTTTATTTCTCTTGCTGGAAAAATAGCCTGAGGGCTCCTTGGTGCTCTCTGAGCTTAGTTGATTGTTATTATTTATTTATTTTGCAAATGTTTCATTATTCAAGTTAGGTAGCATCATCAGATGTTACCTAGTTTGGGTAATGAAACATCTACAAAGGAAACATGGGCATGGCTGGTCTAGGGAAGAGAAGGACCAGGGGAGACATGATAGCACTCTTCCAATATTTGAGGGGCTGCCACAGAGAGGAGGGGGTCAAGCTATTTTCCAAGGCACCCAAAGGACAGATAAGGAATAATGGATGGAAACTAAACAAGGAGAGATTCAACCTGGAAGTAAGGGGAAACTTTCTGACAGTGAGAGCAATCAACCCGTGGAACAGATGTTGCCTTCGGACGTTGTGGGAGCTTCATCCCCAGAAGCTTTCAAGAAGAGACTGGACTGGCATATGTCAAGAATGGTATAGGGCAGTGATGATGAAACTTTTTTATTTCACATGCCAAAAGGGTGTGTGTGTGTGTCCGTCCGTGTCTATGTGCATGTGCTAGCATGCGTGCATGTGCCCACAACCCTTCCCTCCCTCTCCATGCATGTGAAAAAAACCCCCGTGTTGCCCCCATGCATGCTCACAGGCCATACTGAAGTCTGTTACGTGGAAAAAAAAAGCTCAAACAGGAAAACTGTAAGTGCATGAAAACACACTTCCGTTTTGCCGTTGTGCTGTTTTTTGCACTCCGGAAGGTTCAGAGTGCAAAAAACCCCCCAACACAATGTGCAAACTGGAGGTTTGGAAAAATGCACTTCCGGTTTGCCCATTGTGTTGTTTTTTTGCACTCTGGGGCTTCAGGAAGCTTATTTTATTTATTTATTTATTTGTTGGATTTGTATGCCGCCCCTCTCCGGAGACTCGGGGCGGCTAACAGCAACAATAAAAACAATGTACAATAGTAATCTGATGTTAAAAATGATTAAAAACCCATTAATATAAAAACCAAACATACATACAGACATACCATGCATAGAATTGTAAAGGCCTAGGGGGAAGAGGGTCTCAATTCCCCCATGCCTGATGGCAGAGGTGGGTTTTAAGTAGCTTACGAAAGGCAAGGAGGGTGGGGGCAATTCTAATCTCTGGGGGGAGTTGGTTCCAGAGGGCCGGGGCCACCACAGAGAAGACTCTTCCCCTGGGTCCCACCAAGCGACATTGTTTAGTTGACGGGACCCGGAGAAGATCCACTCTGTGGGACCTAACTGGTCGCTGGGATTCGTGCAGCTTCCCTGAACCTTCCGGAGTGCATAAAAAACACACAATGACAAACCAGAAGTGCATTTTTCCAAACTTCTGCTTTTTCTCTTGGGGAATTTTTTTGCCTCCAGAGCTTCAGGGGAGGTTCCATGAAGCTTCTGGAGGGTGAAACGGCCTTTCCCAAGGTAAAAAATCAGCTGGCCAGTGCATGCTGGGGCTAAAACAGGGCAAAGTCTTGTGTACCCTCCGATATGGCTCCATGTGCCACCTGTGGCACGCGAGCCATAGGTTCGCCATCACGGGTGTAGGGTCTCCTGCTTAGGTCGGAGGTTGGACTAGATGACCTACAAGGTCCCTTCTAACTCTGTTAATCTATTAAAACAACCAACCTCAGAGAGATTCAAGGACCTCTCATTTCAATCCTGAGTTACAAATATTCGCCTTTATCAGGACAATAGGCTTTCATCTCAAGTTACCACACTGAGTGACTTGGATCAAGACTAGAGTATTGAGATGGTCTTGGCATCTCAAAGATGGTTTGTAACAATACAACCCTATCTTCATAAGAGGGTCGCCCAGAAAGTAATGCACCACATTTTTTTTTTCTCAGCCTACAGTAATGGTACAAATGCGAAACTTTAGATATACTTTATTTGAATTGTCAGGAGTGCGTGTGTAAATTTTGCATTTCTTCAGACAGATAGCGCAGCTGCAGCGGTGTTCCAAAAAGGCTTCTGTAAGTGATGTACGTTACAAGCAACGTGTCGTCATTGAATTTCTCACTGCGGAGAAAGAAACTGTTGGAAACATTCACAAACCTTTGTGTACAGTTTATGGAGAATCTGCAGTCGACAGAAGTACGGTTAGTCGCTGGGCATAGAGCGAGGTCCAAGGTGAGGCCATTAGAAGATGGTGCACAGTGCAGAAATGGCTTTGTGACCCGAACAAGGAGTGGTACTGACAGGGCATACACACCCTTGTGTGTAGGCCATAGAACGGGAAGGAGATTACATAGAAAAATAGGGTGTGTAGAAGAAACATCATTCTTTCTTGTGTGCAAGTTTCGTTGTGTTCAAGAAATAATTGTTGAACAAAAAAAATGTGGTGCATTGCTTTCTGGGCTCAAGAAAAATGACCTATTGAACTTGGATTGTTCGGTTCACCGGAAACAATGGGCTAGTTTGAAGAAAATAAAAGTCCTTTTCATGTCTTTTTTTTTTTTTACTTGTATTGAGTGAGAAACCAACTTACCGCGACTACCTCTCTTGTACATGTTTGGCTCTTTGGAATCTGCTATCCAGCTGTATTCTGTTGGCATAGAAACGGGCCTCAGATCACCTGTGAAAAGTACAAAGAGGAACCGATTAACACATTGAGGCCCATTAAAAGGAGGATTATGCGCATGAATAAGATGGGAGACAAGTTAAATTAAGAGGAGCAACAGCTGCTGGGTGCAATTAATAAATCTTTGCAGTTTTCAAAATGTGCTGTAATGGACAAAGTGTACAACTGAAAACAGCAGATGTTTCTCTATCGGGATGTCTCCTGCTCAGGACACAAGGCAGCCTTGGTACATGCAAACCTAGCTTGGTCTTGAGGACAAGATGAGACAGCAGGTAAATTTGGGGATCCACTAGACCTAATGGTGAGGCTAAGGGGAAAAAAGTCATCGCTCCTGATTCTGGATATTCTTGACATTTAAACTCCACTCCAAAGTTTTGATCATCCATCCTGTAGGGACATTGTCATTGTAGAGCAGAAAGACAAAAGGGGGGGAAATGGAGGAATTGCTCAACTGCTTGGGAAGGAGACTAGACCTCATTATTCCAAAGTGTAGAAAGTTAGTCTCCACCCCTCTCCTAGAAGAATGAAATATTTTGAGAGATAATGTCCAAAGATATTTCACCAGAAGAGCCCTTCACTCCTCCACTCGAAACAGAATACCCTACGAAAATAGACTAACAATCCTGGGCCTAGAAAGACTAGAACTACGGCGCCTAAAACACGATTTGAGTATTGCCCACAAGATCATATGCTGCAACGTCCTACTGGTCAATGACTACTTCAGCTTCAACCGCAACAACACAAGAGCACGCAACAGATTCAAACTTAATACAAACCGCTCCAAACTTGACTGTAAAAAATATGATTTCAACAATCGAGTTATTAAAGCGTGGAACTCATTACTGGACTCAATAGTGTCAACCCCTAACCCCCAACATTTCTCCCTTAGACTCTCCACGATTGACCTCTCCAGGTTCCTAAGAGGCCAGTAAGGGGCGTACAGAAGTACACTGGTGTGCCTTTTGTCCCCTGTCCAATTGTCTTTCCTTTCTCTCACTTATCATATATATTTTCTTTCTTTCATATATCCTCTCCTCTAAGTTCACTTTACCCTTATATATATTACTACATGTCTATTTTTCTTCCTATGTATTTGTGTATTGGAGAAATAAATAAATGAATGAATGAATGAATGAATGAATGAATGAATAAATAAATAAATAAATAAGGCAGAATATTGCATTTCTCTGAATGGAGAAACCTGCTCTTGGAAAACAGCCCCCACCTTCCTTAATAGCCCACAGCAGTTGTCAGCACTTAAGTTATAAAAGGATAGATAGCTCCATTCGTAGGCAAAGCAAATACTGCAGGCAGAAATCCATTCAAGATAGGATATTTTGACCTTCCCTGCAACAATGTCTGAACAAAGGAAGGATAAGACCTCAGCCATAATAGGAATTGCCCAACACCTTTCAGAACATAAGCTCACTACATTGCACAATCTCCTAAGGACATTGTATCAGCAGTCCAAACTTCAACCAAACTTGGGAGCTCAGACTACCTATAGACCCAGCTATGGCCCCTACAACAGCCAACTTCTGTCCCGTTTGGAACTGCACCAGATGAATATTTCTTCCAACAAAAGTTACCAAGATCTAATAATCAGAATTGATCATTCCTGATTCTGCTCAGGGAAAGAATGGAAGTTCCCACAATCTCAGTTTCTATCTTAAAGGGTTCAGACCCTGAGAACATTTTCATTGACAGCCCTTTCTCTTTTTCAGCATCTTAGGTTGTACTTAGAATCCCTTTTATGCATTGTGTGAACCTATTTTACTTTATACTTTGATTCTTAATTTCCTTTTGTTGTTTTATAGTTGTAGATTTGCATAAAGTGTTGGTCGCTGACCATAATTGACCCTAGGGGGAGAATCACTGGCCCCCTCAGGGAAGGTTTGCAATTTGGGCGTCCTCCTTGACCCACAGCTCACATTAGAGAAACATCTTTCAGCTGTGGCGAGGGGGGCGTTTGCCCAGGTTCGCCTTGTGCACCAGTTGCGACCCTACTTGGACTGGGAGTCACTGCTCACAGTCACTCATGCCCTCATCACCTCGAAACTCGACTACTGTAATGCTCTCTACATGGGGCTACCTTTGAAAAGTGTTCGGAAACTTCAGATCGTGCAGAATGCAGCTGCGAGAGCAATCATGGGCTTTCCCAAATATGCCCATGTTACACCAACACTCCGCAGTCTGCATTGGTTGCCGATCAGTTTCCGATCACAATTCAAAGTGTTGGTTATGACCTATAAAGCCCTTCATGGCACCGGACCAGATTATCTCAGGGACCGCCTTCTGCCGCACGAATCCCAGAGACCAGTTAGGTCCCACAGAGTGGATCTTCTCCGGGTCCCGTCAACTAAAGAATGTCGCTTGGCGGGACCCAGGGGAAGAGCCTTCTCTGTGGCGGCCCCGGCCCTCTGGAACCAACTCCCCCCAAAGATTAGAATTGCCCCCACCCTCCTTGCCTTTCGTAAGCTGCTTAAAACCTACCTCTGCCGTCAGGCATGGGGGAATTGAGACCCTCTTCCCCCTAGGCCTTTACAATTCTATGCATTGTATGTATGTATGTATGTATGTTTGGTTTTTTATATTAATGGGTTTTTAATTGTTTCTAACATCAGACTACTATTGTACACTGCTTTATTGTTGCTGTTAGCTGCCCCGAGTCTCCGGAGAGGGGCGGCATACAAATCCAATAAATAAATAAAATAAATAAATAATAAACTTCAATTTGGTTGACAGCCCAACTAGTTTGCTATAAGTCCATAAAGGTCTTGGCATCCTGGTTGAATCTGACAAATACTTTCTGCCTCACCCTTTAAACCTCAGATGTTAATCAACATTGTTGGCTTATCTTGACCTAGTGTTGAACTAGAAACACAGCCCTTTTTTCAGTTGTGTTTGAAGCTGGTTACCTTGGACACATTCTCACCTTGCAAAAAAGCTGAAGGCCAAGAAAATATAGTCTAAATTTTCCTTTAAAAAAAATCCCCCTCTTCCTGAAATTGAATAGAACAATGCTTCTCAACTTTAGCCACTTTAAGCTGTGTGGATTTTAATTCCCAGTTTGCTGGCTGGGAAATTCTGGGAGTTGAAGTCCACACGGCTTAAAATTCTAAGGCTGAGAAATATTGTACTGTTTAAGAAATATTGTACTGTTTAAGAAATCAGACAACTGTCAGGAGAGATGGTTATGCGGTGAAAGGAGGAAGACGTATGCACATCCCCTGATGACAACTAATATAAAAGATTATATTACAGCCTCGCATCCATTACATTAGACATTTCACTGACCTGCTCGTCTCCTTTGAAAGCAATTTTGCAAAGCATTGAAATTTTTCTGCCTTCAAGAAGAATGGAAAAATGGCACCTGACATGATTGGCACTGCACTCTTTCAAAAGTTTGTTACGGTCTCCTTAAGAAAGACAGGTTGTGAATGGGTCTTCCCCTGCCGCTTAAAATCTGACTGTACCATTCCTCAAATGCTCAGACGGACAGCAAGAAAGGGATGGAGGAGCTTGAAAGTTACCTGGAGAGATGAATCGTGCCGGTGGATGAATCCTGAGGATGTAAATAGTATCTTGGGAGGAAAACCAAAGAGATGACATAAAACCTTAATGAGGCTGTTGCATTTATACCAATGGTTCACATTTGTGCTGTCACTTTATCAAATGTGTGCTTCAGTACTCTTTTCCTCCTTCGGAAGACTAGTCTAGAGAAAAGAAGGACTATGAGTGACATGATGTTCCAATATTTGAGGGGCTGTCCCAAAGAAAAGGGAGTCAAGCTATTCTCCAAAAGGAAGACTTGGTTGGTAAATCCACAGTAACTGAATTTAAACATGCCTGGGATAAACATATATCCATTGTAAGATAAAATACAGGAAATAGTGTAAGGGCAGACGAGATGGACCATGAGGTCTTTTTCTGCCGTCAGTCTTCTATGTTTCTAAGACAAGAAGCAATGGATGGAAAGCAACCTAGAACTAAGGAGGAATTTCATGAAAGTTAGAAGATGGACCGGTGAAATGGCTTGCCTTCAGAAGTTGTGGATGCTACGGGGCTTCCGGTTTGGTGGAGATCGCGGCGGGACATCTTTGGCAGGGCTCTGCCAGGCGATCCCTTCTACCCCCTCCGAAGGTCGCATTTGCGATCGGATCGGGCTCGGATGGCCCGATCCCAGAACAGGGGGCTCTCCTCTGCCCGAGGAGCCATCGCTGAGACTCCGGAGGCAGCGGTTCGCCCCGCAGCTTCGAAGACGGGAGAACCGATCCTCTTTGTTTAAGAGGACCGGCCAGCGCTTTCTTCCCTCGCCCAGCGGGAAGCCGAGAAAAATTTTTGAAGTGAAAGTTCCACATTTAACCTACTGAAAAAGAATACATTCGATAAAGGACTTAAGGTAAAAAATTTCTTCTTTGTTTCAAGATTAAAATTTGAAGATTTGATCGTTCGAAAGCCTCAAGGGAAAGCTTTCTTTAACGAGGCGAAAGTGAAAGTTTTTTTTTTCTTTGAGTTTCATCCGCAAATAACAGCCGAGACTAATTTCCATTTTGTATTTGGACTTTGAAATCTATAAAACATTTTTTCTACCTTATGCTTCAATAAAAGAGCTTAAATTGGAAATGACTATTTAGAAGACTTCAATGCTTAAAAGAAATCAGCAATGAAGAGCAAAATTTCTTTATTATAGTCTGTTAAAAACATTGTGTTCCGGGCTGACATCTCAACAGCGGAGGAATATAACTTTGTTGCCTTTTCTTTTTTTCACCCTGTTGTCTCTGCAACATAATAACATCATATAACAACTTGAAAATAAAAGTGAAATAGAAGGATCTGATACCTTTCCTTTGGAATATTCATCCTTGGTTTAACCTAACTGGATTACTTGCTGATTGCTTTTGGATTACTTTGGATTACTTGCTGATTGCCTTTTTCTTGGGATTATTTTTTTGAAAACTTTTTCACATCTGTCTGGACATATGAATTTCTGACTTCTAACCTGACTCCATTTTGAGATCTATTTTTTTTGCCTTTGTCTTGGATTTGGAAAAGAACACAGACTCCATTTTAACCACAAGAAAATTATTAATTTGACTTTCTTCTTGAGACCTGCAATCGGGATTAAGTATAATTGTATTTTCTGACATCTGGATTCATATTCTTCATTTATAATTTCTTGATTTATAAGAAGACTATAACTATATACATTGTGTTTTTTCTTTGATTAATTAATCCTTTTTTGATCCCCTTCTGATTTTTTCTTTTTTTTTATTTCTATCTGTAAAAGAAGTTTGAACTGAAGACTATGCATTGTTAGTAAACCTTGGTTCCCTGCTCTATTCTAATTATTTGAATTGAAATATTCCCCCCCTTTTTCCTTTTTTCTCTCTCCTTTTACTGCTTTATTAAGTCTTTTCTCCTCTCCTCCTTTTTCTTTACCTTCCTAGAATCTCCCTTTTTAAAATAGTTATTATTCTTTCTTCGCTGTTATTTACTTTGTTTTCTTATTAGACCACTTATTCTTAATTTTTACTTGTTTCTTATTTTTAAAGGTTTTACTTTTGTTCTCTGTGTTATTATATTTTTAATTTTTTTTTTTTTAGTCTCTATAATAATAACAGCAATAGTAATAACAACATATATTGGATTTTGAATTTTGATTTTTTTATTTTTCTTTTGACAACTGAATAGTTATAATTTAAGGGTAATTGTTAATAAAACAGATTGAATAGATTTGGAATTTACAGAAATTTTCTCCCTTTCACCACATACAAATTTAGATTGATTTAAATTAATTCGAATTTTAAACAGTGGATTCAAATTTGACAATGTCAACTTCTTCAACGGTTGTTAAAACGGTTAAAAAACAAACCACAGCAACAATCTCTTCTCCACAAGTGTCCCCGCGTCCTTCCCCGACGCACCAGGCGTCAGCTATGTCTTCCAAGGATAAAGAAAAAGACAAAACAACGCAGCCCAACTTTGCAACATTACAAGAAACTTTAAACAATATGCAGGACTTTATCTTTAAATCTCAAGAGAATGCCACCCAACAAAGAGAGGCTATAAAAGAGGATGCAACACAACAAAGGGAAGCTATAAAAGCAGACTTGGCAGAATTTAAGAAGGAGATGGCCCAACTGAAAGCTGATATGGGCGAGGTGAAAGACCAGATAAAGGTGATCCAACAAACACTACAAGAAAGTGATGATCGAGTGAAAAAGGTTGAAGAGAAATCCGACAAAAATGCAAAAAGAATTGATTATCTTGAAGGGAGAGCTGATGTAAGACACAGAAGACATGATGAATCAATTATTCAGCTGGAGATGCAACGTGCTTCGTATGGACTACGATTTCAGAACATGAAAGAGGAAAAAGATGAAGATTTAAAAATGACTATGGCGGAAACGATTGGAGGAATACTCCAGGAGGATCCTGCTGCGCTAGTGAAAGAAATCGATGAAGTTTACAGGACTTCGAATAGTTACATCCGTCGCCACAATCTCCCAAGAGAGATTCATATCAAATTCACCAGGAAAACTTTGCGAGATGACATACTCCATTGGGCAAGAAACTCCAAACTCCAACATCAAGGAGTGGAAATAAAAATATTAAAACAAGTTCCAAGAAGTGTCAGAGAGAGCAGAAGAGATTACCAGTTTCTTACCAGAATTTTGATCAAAGAAAATATAACCTATCGTTGGTTAATTCCACAAGGTCTTTCTCTGACATGGCGTTCTACAAGATACAAGCTGGAAAATGTAGAACAAGCTAGGTATTTCTTTGAAAATAGTGGCATCAGCCACATGGACTTTTCAGATAAACAACAAGAGGCTCAACAACAACCAGCACAACAGCAACCAGGGGAGATACTAGCAATCCAACAAGAAGAACTATTGGGGGCCACTGCTCAAGTAATAGAGCAGGACCAAGGTGCTATAAGAAGAGTTCAGCCTCAGCGAGAAACCAAAAAACCCACTAAATGACAACAACTAAAGATCTAAAGATCTTTTCGGTAAATGTTAACGGACTTAATGAACCAAGGAAAAGGAAACAAATCTTCTCTAAAATCAGAAATCAAAATGCTCAAATTGCAATATTACAAGAAGTACATATCAAAAAAGATAACCAAAAATTATTGTTGAATCCCAAAATTGGAAAAATGTATGCTGCATTAGCAGATCAAAAAAAAAGAGGTGTGGTGATGTATATAGAGAATTCTATAAATTCCAAACAAATATATAAGGATAATGATGGTAGAATACTGATTGTACAAGTTGATATTGAACCTAGACCTATAGTGGTTGTTTCTATTTATGCTCCCAATGAAGACCAAATGACATTTTATAAAAATTTACATCAAATAATAATAGATTTAGCTATTGAGAATGTATTAATAATAGGTGATTTTAATGCTATTGTGAATAGGCAATTAGACCATTCAGGGGGAGGCAGTCATAATAAAAGGAAAAAAACAAAAAGAAATCTACTACCTAGTACTTTCCAAAAAATGAAAACAGAATTATTGCTAAATGATATATGGAGGGAAAGACACCCCCATAAAAGACAATTTACGTTTTATTCTAATCCTCACAAAATCTGGACAAGAATAGACATGGTATGGACACCAAAAATGGTTGCAGAAGAAATAAGGGAAGTAGAGATAGATGTTAATACATGGGCTGACCACAACCCAATAGTGGTTTATATAAGAAGGAACAACAAACAGAATATTTGGCGGATGAATAGAAATATACTAAATGATAAGAAATATAAGGATTGGATCGAAAAGGAATTAAAAATATTTCTTGAAATTAATAAAACCCCAGACACCACTCCACAGAATATATGGGATACACTCAAAGCTTATATAAGAGGGTTAACAATATCTTATACAGCAAAATACAATAAGGAAAATAAATTAAAGTACGTACAATTAATAAATGAATTAAAACAATTGGAATTTGCATCGCAGCAACACACCAAGAACAGAGACTTTAAAACAGAAATAAATGTAATTAAACATAAAATTAGAATTATAGAACAAAATCAAATAACTGAAAAAATTAAAAGAGCAAAACAACATTATTTTGAACATGCAAACCAGGCAGATGGTTAGCATATAAACTTAGAAAGCAGAGTCAATCCAAATTGATAAAAAAATTAGAAGACAAAGATGGTACAATAAAATATGATACAGAAGGAAAGGCGGACATTGTTTATAATTTTTATAAAGATCTTTATGCCAAAGACAATGTTAGTGAAGATGAGGTTTTTAATTACTTACAGGCTGCAAAATTACCACAAATAACAGAAGATCAACAGACTATGTTGGATGGTCCAATAACAATGGAAGAACTCCTAACTATAATTAAAAAACAGAAAAACAATAAGGCCACTGGTCCGGATGCTATACCGGCAGAATGGTATAAGATAGACAATGAAATAGTAAGAAACTATATGTTAGAAACTTTTAATTTATGTAGACTTGAGGGTAAAATTCCGAAATCTTGGTCAGAATCGCTGACAACTTTAATACACAAATCCGGCACTGACCCAGTAAAAATCAAAAATTATAGACCCATATCTTTATTAAATGTAGATTATAAAATATTTATTGCCATTTATGCAGATAGACTTAAAAGAATTATAAATGGAATAATACATCAAGACCAAAATGGATTTCTACCAGGGCGACAAATTAAAAATAATCTTAGAACAGTAATAAACACATTAGAATACTATGAACAACACCCAGATAAGACAGCATCCTTAATGTTCTTAGATGCTCAAAAGGCCTTCGACAACGTTAACTGGACATTTATAAAAATGCAATTAAACAAAATGAGATTTGGCTCAAAATTTGTTAATTTAATAGATACTATATACTCAAAACAAACGACTAAGATAATATTAAATAATAACCAATTACAAGCACTTGATATAAATAAGGGAGTTCGTCAAGGATGTCCTATATCACCATTGTTATTTATTATGACACTTGAAACTTTATTAATTAAAATAAGAGCGGATTCCGAAATAAAAGGTTTAACTATAGGAGACGAAACTTACAAACTCCAAGCTTTTGCAGATGACTTAACGTTTATAATTGAAGAACCGATAACAACTGTTCCTTCTTTATTGCAAACTATTGAACAATACGGAAAGGTAGCAGGTTTAAAGATAAATAAAAGCAAAACTTCTTTCTTAACTAAAAATATGAATAAAATACAAGAAACTAAATTAGAAAATATTTCTGGAATAAAAACCGTAAAGAAAGTAAAATATTTAGGAATAAATTTAACAGCGAAAACAATAACTCTAAAAAATGATAATTACATAAAATTATTATCAGAAATTAAAAAAGATTTAGAAACATGGAATAACCTGAAAATATCATTTTTAGGAAGAATTGCCACAATCAAGATGAATATTCTGCCTAAGGTTTTATTTCTCTTTCAGGTAATTCCAATAAACCCAGGGGGAACTTTTTTTAAAACTTTGACAAACTTAGTTAAAAAATTTATATGGCAAGGGAAAAAAGCAAGGATAAAAATAAACTGTTTGGAAGACATTAAAGAAAGAGGAGGATTTGGTCTTCCAAACTGGAAATTATATTATCAGGCCGCCGCCTTAACATGGATTAAAGATTGGATAACCTTAGAGAATAAAAGAATATTAAATTTAGAAGGACATGATCTTATGCTGGGTTGGCATGCATTTATATGGTATGACAAGGAAAAAAATCACTCATATTTTAAAAGACACACATTAAGGAAGTATTTACTAGAGGTTTGGAAGGACATAAAGAAAAATCACTTCTTAAATGTTCCAGAATGGATAGCCCCCCTAGAAGCAATAACACATCCAAAATCTATAAAAGACACGAAAATATTTTATAGATATAAAGAATTATTAAATGATCAGATGAAGCTAAAGCCTAGGAATAAACTACAAGAAGAAGGGATAATAATAGATTGGTGGCATTATGCCCAGATTCGATCCAGATACCAGAAGGATATAACTCTTTACACTTTTAATAAAAGTAAGAATTTGCTAAGTCATTTAATTATTAATAATTCAGTAAAAATGATAGGGAAAATATATAAATTTCTTATCGCTCACAAAAATATAGAGTTGACTCTAAAAGATACCATGATAAGATGGTGCAGAAATATAGGTAAGGAAATAGATATAGATACTTGGGAAAAAGTCTGGATTAATAATTGGAAAATGACCAAGTCAGTTTCATTAAAAGAAAACCAAATTAAAATGTTTTATAGATGGCACCTTCCACCAAACAGGATAGCTAAAATGTTTCCTAAAACATCCCCACTGTGTTGGAAATGCAAGAAAGATATAGGAACTTATTACCATCAATGGTGGACATGTGGTAAAGCTAAAACTTATTGGAAGATGATTGAGAAGATATTAAAAGAAATATTAAAATATGACATAGATAACACCCCGGAATTTTACTTATTAGGAATTACTAATCAGACTTATAAGAAGGAAACTCTTTACTTAATCATACACATATTAACTGCGGCTAGAATAATATATGCGCAAAACTGGAAGGGGGAGGAAATCCCCAAGAAAGAAGAAGTTATAGCTAAAATATTAGATTGCGCCGAAATGGATATGATGACAAGACGATTAAACGATCAAGAAGATACAAAATTTTATGAAACATGGAACAACATATATAAATGGTTAGATAAGAAAAAATAAGAGATAGATCTGTTTTTATTTAGGTAATAACAATATTAGATGTATTTGTTGATGATTTTGATATAGTAGTTTACTCACAAGCGATATATTAAAAATTTTGTTTTATGTATGTTTAGTAATTGAGATTTGTTTGAATGTTTGATTAGATGAATATATTACACATAAACAACATATTAAGCATTTTTACTTATACCGCACTAATATTGCATTTAAGATTTGAAAATTTTTTACTAGACTTTTTAACATTTAACAAATGTTTGATTATGTATTCTTTTTTCTATTTGAATGTATACTTTCAAAAGAAGCGGGGAAATACATCCCCATTTTATGTTTAATGTTTGTATGTCTGTATGTCTGTTTTATGAAAAATAATAAAAAAATTGAAAAAAAAAAAAGAAGTTGTGGATGCTACATCGCTGGAGGCGTCTAAGAAAAGATTGGACAGCCAAGTGTCTAAAATGGTATACTGGTTGGATTAGAAGACCTCCAAAGACCCTCCCAACTCTGTTGTTCTTTTCTTTTCTGTTCTGTTCAATGAAGCTAACACATAAGACACATCTAGTGTATCTCTGAAACTTCATTGCAGGGATCAGTATGGAGAAAGCATAGATGGTTGGAGAATTCTGGGAGTTGAACTCCACAGGTCTTAAAGTTGCCAAGTTTGGGGACCCCTGGACCAGATAAAAGAACTCCAAGATTCCTTCCAATTCGCTGTAATACACTATCTGCACACTAAAATATGCTGCCTGAATGCTAAGGGCATGAACGCTGCTGCGATGGGGGCCCAAGATGCTTACTGAAGGGCACAAAATCCACAGAGTCGGTGCTGCCCAAGAATTTCTTGACCATTTGGAGATTGAAGGTGAGGCTTTTCTCAACTGTATAGTGACAGGAGACGAAACTTATCACCACACTCCAGAGAGCAAACGTCAATCAATGCAGTGGGGCTATATCCTTCAGCCCAAAAATTCAAAACTCAGCAATTGGTGAGAAAAATCTTGGGCACCCATCGTGCACAAATCTTGGGCACCCATCACAGCAGCGTTCACGCCCTTAGCATCCAGGTAGCGTATTACAGCACGTACTTTGCACTTGTAGGGAAACAGAATGAAGATGCTCATCTCTAACCTTCACCACAATGACAGTCGATGATCTACTGACCACTGGCACTGCTCGTTCTCTTCCACTGGCTTCCCGTTACATGATAGTACAGTGTTCCCTCGATTTTCGCGGGGGATGCGTTCCGAGACCGCCCGCGAAAGTTGAATTTCCGCAAAGTAGAGATGCGGAAGTAAATACACTATTTTTGGCTATGAACAGTATCACAAGCCATTCCTTAACATTTAAAACCCCTAAATTGCAATTTCCCATTCCCTTAGCAACCATTTAGATTATTACTCACCATGTTTCTTTATTAAAGTTTATTTAAAAAAATATTTATTAAAGGTAGACAAAAGTTTGGTGATGACATATGACGTCATCGGGCAGAAAAAAACGTGATATAGGGGAAAGAACCGCAAAGTATTTTTTAATTAATATTTTTGAAAAACCGTGGTATAGACTTTTCGCGAAGTTCGAACCCGCAAAAATCGAGGGAACACTGTAATACCAACTTCCCCCAGGAACATTCCCCGCGAGAGCTACGTGCCTTGTAACCTTACTTTCTAGATAACCCTTGTAGCTAAGGCTGGAGGTGTATGAGCTCGAATCAAGACTTTTCTTTTTGCCTTTCTTTCTATTTCATTAGCTCATTTGTAATTGGGCCAGGTGTTTTTATTTGGGGTTGCTGGGTAGGGAGGAACAACGCTAACCTCTACAGCCACAGAGATAGATAAATAGTGGCAGTTCGTTGATTTGTGACATATTCAGAGATTCTTTTGCCTATTAAATAAGACGCTATTAATTCAGAGTGTCATTAAGCATTCTGGAAAGTTCTGGGTGTTTTGATTCCCTATCCCCATTCTGATTGCAGTCTTCTGCTGTGTGATGAGAGCAATTATAATTTATTTATCTGCCTGGCTTTATTAAAATGAACTTTGCAATAATCAGTGACATATTCACAAAAGGAGGGAAGGGGTAGAATTTAGCAAAATAAAATCTGGATGATTCCTGAAGCTTTATATATTGCTAAATGTGCAACGAGGTTTGTTCTCGGTTTCAGAAACACAGAAATAGCACGGAGACAAGTCTTTGACTTCCTTGAGTGACGTCTCGAAGTTTCAACAACCCTGAAAAAAGTGACTTTTCATAGTTTTCACTCTTAACAACTGTTGCAGTATCCCCATGGTCTCATGATCAAAATTCTTTTGCTTGGACTATGACTCATATTTAGCATGGTTGCAGCATCCTGGGGGTCATGTGACACCCCCCCTTTTGTGACACTACGACAAGCAAAGTTTAGTTTAATGAAAAAAAGGACTAGCAGTATTCCAAAATCTCAGGGTTGCAACAAAGAAGATAATCAAGCCTTGGTGGCACAGTGGTTAGAGTGCAGTACTGCAGGCTACTTCTGCTGACTGCCGGCTGGCTGCAGTTTGGCAGTTCAAATCCCATCAGGCTCAAGGTTGAGTCAGCCTTCCATCCTTCCAAGGTGGGTAAAATGGGGACTCAGATTGTTGGGGGCAATATGATGACTCTGTTAACCACTTAGAGAGGGCTGTGAAGTATTGTGAAGCGGTATATAAGTGCTATTGCTATTGTCCAAAGCCCCCTGAGGACAGGGCGAGAAGCAATTGATAGAAACTGATCAGGGAGAAAAGCAACCTAGGATTCAGGAGAAATTTCCGGACAGTTAGAACAATTAATCAGTGGAACGGTTTGCTTCCAGAAGTTATGAATGCTCCAACACTGGAGGTTTCAGAGAAGATGTTGGACAACGTTTTGTCTGAAATGATAAGTTTCCTGCCTAAGTGGATGGTTGGACTAGAAGACTTTCACAGTTCCTTCCAACTCTATTGTTCTTATTCCTGTTCCTGTTCCTGTTCCTAGACTAGTCTAGTCTAGTCCAGTCCAGTCCAGTCCAGTCCAGTCTAGTCTAGTCTAGTCTAGTCTAGTCTAGTCTAGTCTAGTCTAGTCTAGTCTAGTCTAGTCTAGTCTAGTCTAGTCCAGTCCAGTCCAGTCCAGTCCATGCTATTCTCAAAATTATGTGATTATGGGACTGTGGTCTGGTCTAGTCTAGTCCAGTCCAGTCCAGTCCAGTCCAGTCCAGTCCAAGCTATTCTCAAAATTAAGTGATTATGATACTGTGGGGGAAGGTTGGCTGTTGAAACTATTCAAAACTGGGAGGTAAGTAGCTCTGAGAATGCCTGTTATAACTTCAAATGCTATGCCCTTGGTTATAAGTTGAGGACCATCTGTCCATGATTAGGATTCTCTTTACCCCCATCCCCCCCCCCCCCGAAGCCATTTCTTCTTCACCAGACTTGTGCCAAAAATAATTTCCTGCATGGCAAATGCAGTGCAAGAAATCCTAGACTGCATTTCTGATTCCATTCATAAGGTTGAATCAGGAAAGGGATGGATGACGGTTCTTTAGAAGAAGGGTCTCCAACCTTGGCAACTCCTCAGACAGCCATGCTGGCTGGGGAATTCTGGGTGTGGAAATCTATAAGTCTTAAAGTTGCCAGGGTTTATTTTATTTTATTTTATTTTATTTTATTTTATTTTATTTTATTTTATTTTATTTTATTTTATTTATTTTATTTTATTTTATTTTATTTTATTTTATTTTATTTTATTTTATTTTATTTTATTTTATTTTATTTTATTTTATTTTATTTTATTTTATTTTATTTTATTTTATTTTATTTTATTTTATTTTATTTTATTTTATTTATTTTATTTTATTTTAATTTATTTTAATTTAATTTTAAATTTATTTATTTATTCATTCATTCATTCATTCATTCATTCATTTCATTTTTATGCCGCCCTTCTCCTTAGACTCAGGGCGGCTTACAACATGTTAGCAATAGCACTTTTTAACAGAGCAAGGCTATTGCCCCCACAATCCGGGTCCTCATTTTACCCACCTCGGAAGGATGGAAGGCTGAGTCAACCTTCAGCCAGTGATGAGATTTGAACCACTGACCTTCAGATCTACAAGTCAGCTTCAGTGGCCTGCAGTACAGCACTCTACCTGCTGTGCCACCCCGGCTTATATTAATTTCAAGCTTACATTTTTTCTGATAAAGTAATAAAGGGAGACTAGCATAGCTCTATTTCAAGCTATTTAGCTCATCATCTAGCCATACCCTTCTGGGGTTTGAACTTGGGCTGTTTTCCTTGTTAGACGGTGCTTTTAATTTATAAGCCACAAGTTCTCCTCCCTTACCAGCTGAGCCAGGGGAAGGAGTAAATGTTTTCTGTCGAGACATTCTCGTATATCCATATATATCCATTCAGATTCATCATTAGACTCTTAGGGTGTAGTGTTCTCTGAGCTTGGAATGTTTGATTGACAGCTGCTTCATTATGTGGCTGGGTAGCACCTTCACTGTTACTCTTTTTGGAGGCGTACGATTTGATCAGTTGAGGAAAGTATAACCCCTACCTTATCAAACTTGTATATAATTGGATGGGCCACACCATTGGTCATTGTTTTTTTATCTGATTGACACATCATTATCTGATCGTTGTTATGTGGAGACAATGCCACATCTTGCTCGTTTGGGTATTAATTAATAGTTTGTAGCTAGAAGGAGGTGTTACTGAGATCTCTCCTCTCTTCTCTTTGATCATGGAGGCAATTACTTACCCAGGTAATGAGATGCCAGTGCAGATGACAATATAAATTCAGAGAATCCTTACAATCTATCTACAGCTGACATGGACTCTTCGCTGGTGCGGTATTTGAGGTGATACAAAATCTAGAGGGTGTTAGATTAGGAAATTAAGTAAAGGTCTCTCTTTTAAAAATCACAAGTTATGCATCTCACCATAATCTAGGACATTTAATTGGTGAGTTTCAGCCATTTTCACGTACGGTCAGCAGGGAGAGAAAGGTGTTGATAAAGTCATTTTGCTTGCAGTTGGAGTGTGAACCAATCCCGTATTTGTATTATTAAGCTAACACCCAAACAAAAATATTTCCCTGAATTTGCAACATGGTTTGCCAGCAAAACTTGTCAATGAAAAACTGTACAGCTGGAGAGCTGAGTATTATTCAATATTGCACTGCTAATCAGAGCATACAAGACATTTGCTAGACCAATTCTCAAATACAGATCACCTGTTTGGAACCCGCACTGCATATCGGACAGTAATACAACTGAGAGAATCCAGAAATATTTCACAAGAAGAGTCCTTGCAACACAAACCAAATGCTACAAGACTTGAAATTTGGGGCTTAGGTATCTTAGAACTTTTGCTGCCTTCGATCTGATCTAAATGTAGTTCATCAAATCATCTACCACAATGTCCTATCGGTCAGTGAAAACTTCAGCTTCAACTGCAACAATACACAAGCACACAATAGATTCAAACTTAATGTAAACCACTCCAAACTCGACTGCAGAAAATACGACTTTAGCAACAAAGTGATCAATGCTTGGAATTGACTCTGTGATTTCTTCCCCAAACCCCAAACACATTAACCTTAGATTGTCTACAGTCGACCTCACCCTATTCCTAAGAGGTGTGTAAGGGGTGTGCATAAACACACCATTGTGCCTGTACAATCCCTGTCCTAATTTAACTCTATCTTGCTAATGTTTATGTTTATACCAATACCTGCTATCTTGTACATGTTTGATAAAAAAAATAAAATAAATACATAAGTAAACCGCGGGCCAAACAGATACATTTGAGGCCAAACTTTTCTTTTAAAAAGAATTCTCAAGAATTATCTTCAATAATTGTCAATTAATGTCCAAGACGAAGCGAAGTTTCGTTGTCCAGCTTTGACTTCTGTCACTCTCTGCTCCAAGCAGAATTAGTGTCATGGCTGACTCGCTAGGCCCCCCTGCTCACAACCAGACAACAGAAACAGGAAGTGGGCAGGGAAAGTGTTGTGGTTAGCTCTGGCCCAGCTCCTGCCCCAAGGACTGTGGATGTGGGGGAGACATCCACATGCTGCAGGCCTGTTTTGCACCTGGTGGAATCTGCTGATGAAGGCTCCTCTGACCAAGAAGACATGAGTGACAGGGAGGAGGAGAGTGTGGCAGACAGCTCAGAAGGAGATCAATTATCTAGTTCCTCCTTGGATTCAGAACATGAGTTCATGATACAGCCACGCATGCAGAGAGCAATGCATAGGCAGCAACAACTGAGAGATTATTATCAAAGAAAATGAGGCCACCTGTGGTTGGGTGGGGCTGTGATAATTAGTGAGGCTGCTATAAATAGCAGCCTGTGGGTTTGGCCATTTTGGAGGATTATCTGATCGTTGTGTTTCATGACTGCTTTACTGACTTTGACCTTTTGTGTGCTGATTTTTCCCCGCTTTGAAACTAAAACAGAGCAAAGTGTGTTTCACTTTGTGAAAGAAGAAGGACTGTGAATTGCCTCACAGCTGCAAGCTAAGTATCACAGAACTGATAAGGGACTTGTACAAATTACCAGTTTGTTTGGAGACGAGTGCTCTTTGCTATATCAAAAGAGGGCTTAGTTTATATGAATTTTCATTATAAAGAACATTGTTTTGACTTTTCAAACGTGTGTGTGTCTGAAATTTGTACCTGTGAATTTTTGGGAGGAGTCTACCAGAGAGCCCGACAGAACAGAAAGTATTGGAATGCAAGGGAGGCTTGGGAGGGAATTGTGGACTGCAAGTGAGCTGGGACGGTCCCAACACCCCAAGGTCAAATGCTGGGAAAACTCCAATTGTTCCCAAAACAAATGCAATTGATTGGTGGGCAATGAAACCTGGGGAGATCCAGGAGAAAAAAGGGGGCATTTTTTATCTAGGCTGGTTTTCACATGAAAACTCCAGAACTGGCTTTGCTATTTCTATGCCGATGTGGAATTAGACTCTTGGAAAATAATATCCCAAGGGTTCCTTTTGGTGCATTTACCAGTGGGATGGTTGTCTTTTAGCCGCATTGTAAAGCTATTGCACATTTCCTTTGCATCCAACTATATATTTTCGTAAGCACCTCGGACGTGACCTACTTACAAGCTTTCTTTAACATCCACCAAAGGAGACGGTGCAGATGTTTTCCCCAAAGGCATGGAGATATACTTCCACATCCTTATTACTTTTTAAAAAAATCTCTGTGTTACATCTGGATCCTGTTCTTCCTGCAAAAAGCTCAGGGCAAGCTCTCTGACCTCAGCTGATCTTCAAAAGCGAAGTAATAACTTGTAATAGTTGGATTAGGGATGGCCAGAAAAATCGCAGAGTTGTAGATCAGACTGTAAAATTTGGAACATGATCCGACCGGTGTTTCCTTCCTTGGGGAGAACCAGTCCTTTGCCGCCTTGCTTTTTAGCACCCGTGTAAAACTTTTCAAAGGGCAACTAGACTTTCTGGGTTGTTTTCCTCAAAAACTGTTTTCGCTTCTCATCTAAGAAGCGTCTTCAGTTCTCCAGTTCAGATCCAATGAAGCTTCTTAGATGAGAGGTGAAATATTTTCAGGGAAAACCCCAAGCGAAATTGGGTGCGAGGATACTACGTGCAAGAGAGATTTCAGCTATTTTATCTATTTCTTATTTATTTATTAATTGGATTTCTATGCCGCCCCTCTCCGAGGACTCGGGGCGGCTTTTCACCGATATTTTTGCTTTTGCACATGCGCAGAAGCAAAAGAATCGTTGAAACTTGCCAAACTCTCGCTCACATGAATGTCCTCATGTGATATTTCGCTTGCTGCACATGCGCAGAAGCCAAATCTCATGTGGGGGTGCATAGGTATGCACTGGGGACTTGCAAATGCATGTGCATCCCAGAATTTCTTACTGGGACAGCGCACCGGACCGCGTAACCAGTAGCCCATTACTGGTTAGAGTGCAGTGCTGCAGGCTACTTCTGTTGACTGCCAGCTGCCTACAATTTGGCAAATCAAATCTCACCAGGCTCAAGGTTGACTCAGCCTTCCATCCTTCCGAGGTTGGTAAAATGAAGAGCCAGCTTGTTGGGGGCAATATGCTGAGAGGGCTGTAAAAGCACTGTGAAGCTGTATATAAGTCTAAGAGCTATTACACTTGCTCTTTCTTTTCTCCTTCCTTCCTTCCCTCCTTCTCTCCCTCCCTCCTTCTCTCCCTCCCTCCTTCCTTCCTTCCCTCCCTCCTTCCTTCCCTCCCTCCTTCTCTCCCTCCCTCCTTCCCTCCCTCCCTCCTTCCTTCCCTCCCTCCTTCCTTCCCTCCCTCCCTCCTTCCCTCCCTCCCTCCCTCCTTCCTTCATCCCTCCCTCCTTCCTTCCTTTCCTCCCTCCTTCCTTCCTTCCTTCCTTCCTTCCTTCCTTCCTTTCCAGTGATTAGAATGTAGTATTACAGGCTAACTCTGCCCACTGCCAGTAGTTCGATCCTGATCAGCTTAAGCATTCCCTCCTTCCAAGGTGGTTAAAATGAGACCCAGATTGTTTGGGGGCAATATGCTGACTCTTTAAACCACTTAGAGAGGGCTGTAAAGCACTGTAAAGCAGTATATACCTCTAAGTGCTATTGCTATATCCTAACAATATTCAACGGTACAGAGCTGCCTTTGGAGATAGAGGAAGGGCCATCAGCGTCTTAATTCAGTGTCTGGAGGCCGTGAGTGACTGGATAGACAAAAGGGTTTGAAATGGAACCCAATTAATTTGGAATCACTGTTTGTTCACCACACAACTCCAATGTTTCTGTTGTGGTCTCTTGATAGCTTATCACCGTCTCCGAAACAGCACATCTGCCTTTTGGGGAACCCTCCCTGTCTCATGGCAACAGATAAATACAGAGTTAGAGGCTGTGACCAGGAAGGTTTTATTGATGTGTTGGTTACTGTCCTACCCAGACCCGCAAGGACCTTGTAATTATAACTCATGCTCTGATCGTCGTCCATTTGTACTAACGCAGCACTCTCTCCGTGGAGCTGCCTTTGAAGACTGCCCTGGAGCTTCCATGGAATAAATACTGGCTCTACACATCTGCAACATGGACAGGAATATTAATATCTCTGGCCCTGGACCGGTTCCTTATTTGCATCTGAGTACAATTCCAAGGGTTGCTTTTAACCTTTGAAGACCTAAAGGTCCTGGCAGTACGTTAAGGGACTGTCTTTTTCTCACCCGGTCTCAACCAGCCTATTACATACATGGCAGGAGAGCCTTCTACGGGTGCCCCCCACCCCCATTTGTGCAAAGTGTGTGGGCTTGAGGCCCACAGGCCATTTTGGCTTGGTGCCCTTGGCACTTGGAAAGTGTTTCCACCCAGGACCTTTGGGTCTCGGTATTTTTCTAAGCCCTAAAATAAATAAATAATGAAGCATTGTCACAGAGCCTTTGAATTATGGATGCTGCCGGTTACAGCCCAGTGCATGCTCGGATTTGTCATTTGATTATCTTGATTGATTTGTTTTTTTTTTATTGTGGACATTTTATTCTTTGTACTGATGGAAACGATAAACCTCGGAGAGTCCCTCTGCAGCAGGGATAAATCTAATAAATAAATAGGAGGATAGCTGGGCTCAAAGAGACACATCCTCATAAACAAACAAATCCTCTTTTCCTTTGTGTGTGTGACAATACAGGATCTTCATGCTTCGATTCTTCCACTCCACCCCTGCCCTTGTAGGAATCCAGAGGAAGGGGGAAAATTCCCATGATAGCACATCATGTTTTCTGATTAATATTCAGCGAGGGAACATTTAAAATGTGTCCTTTGTGTTTTGAAAGAACCTTTAAGCACACCAACTGGTGCTTAGCACGAAAGACATATACCCGAAACCAAGCAAAGAAGGAATCTAAGGATTTGTTTTGAAGAGCAGAATTTGGAAACCACAATCCACTTTTGGTTTTCCTCAAACTTCCTTCATTTCAGGACCGTATTTAAGAGCTTGGGAAGAATCCTAGAAATCTCCTATCAATCCACTTCTCAGTTTTGCAATCCTCACCAACATGTTGCAAAGCATCCATAGACCCAGACAGTCAACCTTACAATTTGCTTTGCCTGAGCAGCTCCAGCTTATCGGTGGCTGTCACTTCCTGGATTACTGGTCGTGGCTCGGTTCTCCTTTTTCCCCCTGCTGTTGCTGCATCTGCACTGCTTTTTTCCTCCTTCCTCCTTCCTGGCCTCGGACGAGCTTCCCTCTCTCCTGCCCGGCTCCCCTCCAGCCTCACGTGGCAACCTCCCACCTGGGGTGCAAGCAGAAGGCGTGGGTGGAAGCGGCGCTGGCAGCACTTATGCTTCTGGCAGAACCCGTTCACCTAGCTACCCAGGCTGAGGCAGGGGGGCGACCCAGGAAGGAGAGCATGGGAAACGCAAAGCAAATTGTCACCCTAGCAAGAAGGTTGTAAGTCGAGGACTTAACCGTTCACTTGAACGATGATGATCGTTCAAGACGCTCCCACCTGATCACATGGCCGACAAGACACTCCTACCCAGTCACATGACCATCAAGCCATACCCGCAAAATAAGCCACACCCGCAGCGTGGCAGTAAAAATTTTGGCTGCCCATTGTTGGTATGAAGAGTTGCAGACCCAGCCTATCTAAACACTTCCAGATTGAAGAAGAAAAAAAGGTGAGATAGAAAGAAAGATTCAGAACGGGCAGATCCAGCAAGCATACCATGCGTGGGTGTCTTTTCTCTTCTGCGCACCCCTGTCACTCTACCTCTTTCGTATTCAGAACTCATGGGATGATCCTCGCCTTCAATTAACGTGTAATACTTCCCGCTTTCTTGTTCTAAGAAGTAGCTGGGAGATTCAGAGCCTTTCATCGCAGACTTCCCAATCCCGTATTTGCTGATTTCATCACAGGACACGAGGCCAATGTCATCCCTGGCAAGAAACGAGAGAAACAACAAGGTTGGTACCAAAGGAGCAGGACATAATTTTTCATCCTTCTCATAATAGAGATGATGCGCTTGTCATAGGTTCAGGGAAGATAAGTTAGAGTCCCCTGAAGTTGTTTGAAGTACAATTCCTGACTGGCTGTCCGAAAGGTGCTTTTTTAAAGAAACTTCTTCAGTTCTGAAAAAAGCTTTTTGGATGAGAAGCAAAATGCTTTCAAAGAAAAAAAAACCCCAAGAAAGTCAAGTTGCCTTTTGGAAAAAAGCAGCTTTGGGACAACCATGATCTGATCTGAAAAAAAGGGACATACAACCAGACTAGTCGTCCTTGAACAGAATCATAGAATCAATCATAGAATCATAGAATCATAGAATCATAGAATCATAGAATCATAGAATCATAGAATCATAGAATCATAGAATCATAGAATCATAGAATCATAGAATCATAGAATCATAGAATCATAGAATCATAGAATCATAGAATCATAGAATCATAGAATCATAGAATCATCATAGAATCATCATAGAATCATCATAGAATCATCATAGAATCATCATAGAATCATCATAGAATCATCATCGAATCATCATCGAATCATCATCGAATCATCGAATCATCGAATCATCGAATCATCGAATCATCGAATCAGAATCATCATCAAATCATCATTGAATCATCGAATCAATCATCGAATCATCGAATCATCGAATCATCGAATCATCGAATCATCGAATCATCGAATCATCGAATCATCGAATCATCGAATCATCGAATCATCGAATCATCGAATCATCGAATCATCGAATCATCGAATCATCGAATCATCGAATCATCGAATTGGAAGGGACCTCGGGGGTCATCAGGTCCATCCCCCTGCTCAATGCAGGATTCATTAAACCATCCCAGAAAGATGACTGTCCAGTCTCTGTTTGAAGACCTCCAGTGAAGGCGAGCTCACCGCCTCCTGTGGCAAACTGTTCTACCGGTTTATCACCCTTACTGTTAGAAGGTTTTTTTCTGATATCTAATCTAAATCTACTCCCATGCAGTTTTATTCCATTGTTTCTAGTCCTTCCATGTGCTCATGAGAACAATACTGATCCCTCTGCTCTGTGACAGCCCTTCAGATATTTGTAGACAGCTATCAAGTCTCCTCTCAGTCTTCTCCTTTGCAGATTAAACATCCCTAGATCCTTTAACCGTTCCTCATAGGACATGGTTTCCAGGCCACTCACCATCCTTGTAACTGATGCAGCATCCCATAGTCACATGATCAAAATTTGGGTGCTTTATAACTGACATGCATTTACTATAGTTGCAGTCATATGATCAGCATTTGCAATCTTCCTAGCCATCACTTTTTGATAAGCAAAGTTAATGGGGGAAGTTGGATTAGCAATAGCAATAGCATTTAGACTTATATACTGCTTCAGAGTGCTTTTACAGCCCACTGTGATTGGTTTACAGAGCCAGCCTATTGCCCCCAACAATCTGGATCCTCATTTTACCCACCTCGGAAGGAGGGAATGCTGAGTCAACCTTGAGCTGGTGGTAAGATTTGAACTGCGGTAAGAGAGAAAAATTAATTAATTTTTGCCTAATTAAAGGAATCTTTGAGTTCACTTCAGAGGGCTTGTCGTGTTTGAGAAAGTGGGTCAGAACAGGTATATAAGTCTAAGTGCTGTTGCCATCATTCTAAACAGCCAGGGTCACCAGCCCTAGGCAAGGCATACCTGGGGCCATAGATTCCAGATACGGGGGAGAAGATGAATACATCTTGCAGCGTCGAGTTGTCCATTTTGGAGTTCATCCCCATTGTGCTGGTTGGTGTGGTGAAACTGCTGGTTGGGCTGGTTGGAATCACAGGCTGGAAAGTGGGGTGGGGATAGGAGCAGAAAGAGAGAAAAAGAGAAGACTCTACATAAATTACCCATACGTAGCTTCTCCCACTTCATTTCACTGCAACAAAATAGACGCATCACCCCAATGTTGGCATGATTAAAAACTCTCGCCTTCTAGATTGATCATCACAAAAAAAGGTTTCTCTCCAAGAGATATTCCATTTGAGTACAGTGGTACCTCTACCTAAGAATGCCTCTACTTACAAACTTTTCTAGATAAGAACCATGTGTTCAAGATTTTTTTTGCCTCTTCTCAAGAACCATTTTTCACTTACAAACCCGAGCCTCTGAAACTGTAACCGGAAAAGGCAGGGAGAAGCCTCCGTGGGGCCTTTCTAGGAATCTCCTGGGAAGAAACAGGGCTGGAAAAGGCGGGGAGAAGCCTTCATGGGGCCTCTCTGGGAATCTCCTAGGAGGAAACAGGACTGAACACATTATTTGCTTTTACATTGATTCCTATGGGAAAAAAATGCTTCTTCTTACAAACTTTTCTACTTAAGAACCGGGTCATGGAATGAATTAAGTTTGCAAGTAGAGGTACCACTATATTTATTAACTGGAAGTCCTTAGTTATTTAGAAGAGACCGCTGTAACACCCATGCACATCTATGCGCTGAGCCTTAATCATGGGAAGCAAAAGTTGGCTTGTGGCTCTAACACACTGTGACTCAACAAGACGAACCGTTAGAAAAAAACCATCTCCCGTTTTTATAAACGTTCATACAATAATCGAATATTGGAACTCGGTGCCTAGAGGGGATTGGCCACATTAAAGCTTAGGCAAAGATGCATAAACCCCGTGCATTAATTCTGAAAGGAACTTGTAAACAAAATCTTCCTTTAAGACATTTAGAATCAGGGACACTTTGGGAATAGTATGTGGCTTGAATGTATTGCAGTCGTCATTCATAAGAATTATTATTAAAGTTTTTCACAAATCTGTCTGTTAAATGTTTCTAACTTTTATCTAAGTTTTCAGTTTTATAATTCCTTCAGATCCACCATCGTGGCTGCTCTTTTTACTTCCAAGTGGAATTAATATTGGTTGCCGATCAATTTCCGGTCACAATTCAAAGTGTTGGTTATGACCTATAAAGACCTTCATGGCATCAGACCAGAATATCTCCGGGACCGCCTTCTGCCGCACGAATCCCAGCGACCGATTAGGTCCCACAGAGTTGGCCTTCTCCGGGTCCCGTCGACTAAACAATGTCATTTGGCGGGTCCCAGGGGAAGAGCCTTCTCTGTGGCAGCCTCGACTCTCTGGAACCAGCTCCCCCCAGAAATTGGAACTGCCCCCACCCTCCTTGCCTTCCGTAAACTCCTTAAAACCCACCTCTGTCGTCAGGCATGGGGGAATTGAGACTTTCCCTTCCCCCTAGGCTTATACAATTTATGCATGGTATGTCTGTATGTATGATTGGTTTCTTAAATTGGGTTTTTTTTAAAATTAACTTAAATATTAGATTTGTTTACATTGTATTATTGTTGTTGTTAGCCGCCCCGAGTCTACGGAGAGGGGCGGCATACAAAACTGATTAATAAATAAATAAATAAATAATAATGTATGATTTAATAATATAAATATAACTTATTTAAATTGTTCTTGGTGTCTCTTGTCTATGGAGATTCTCAATCATCCAAGTAATATCTCCCCTGGGCCTATACAGTTTATGTATGGTATGTTTGCATGTATGTCTGATTAATAATGGGTTTTTAAAAATGTTTTTAAATTATTAGATTTGTTATGAATTGTTCTATTGCTGTTGTGAGCCGCCCCAATTCTACGGAGAGGGGCAGCATACAAATCTAATAAATAAATAAAATAAATAAATAGCAGAAATGTCGTATGGATGCTGGAAAATTTCCACAGCGTCTCTACATCCGTAGTAAGGAATTTGTCCAAACAAATAGAAGCCAAAATACGAGATTTTGTATTCTGCAAGAATCAAGATCAAGTGAAGTGTTAATACCACTTTATAATGCCTTGGTATGACCACACTTGGAATACTGCATCCAGTTTTGGTTGCCACCATGTGAAAAAGGAGGTTGAGACACTAGAAAGAGTGCAGAGAGGAGCAACAGAGACGATTAGGGGACGGAAGGCTAAAACTTATGATGATCAGTTGTAGGAACTGGGTATGTCTAATTTAATGAAAAGAAGGACCAGGGGAGACAGGATAGCAGTGTTCCAATATCTCAGGGATTGCCACAAAGAAGAGGAAGTTAACCTATTCTCCAAAGCACCTGTGGGAAGAACAAGAAGCAATGGGTGGAAACTAATCAAGGAGAGAAATAACTTAGAACTAAGAAGAAAGTTCCTGACAGTTAGAACAATTAACCAGTGGAACACGTTGCCTCCAGAAGTTGTAAATGCTCCCACACTAGAAGTTTTTAAGGTGTACTGTTTCCAGGATGATTAGGAGATTGGACTAGAACAGTGTTTTTCAACCAGTGTGCCGTGGCACACTAGTGTGCCGCGAGACATGGTCAGGTGTGCCGCGAAGCTCAGCAAGAGAAAGAAAGCAAGAGAGAGAGAGAAAGAAAGCAAGAGAGAGAGAAAGAGAGAAAGAAAGAGAGAAAGAGAGAGAGAAAGAAAGCAAGAGAGAGAGAAAGAAAGCAAGAGAGAGAGAAAGAAAGCAAGAGAGAGAGAAAGAAAGCAAGAGAGAGAGAAAGAAAGCAAGAGAGAGAGAAAGAGAGAGAGAGAAAGCAAGAGAGAGAGAGAGAGAGAAAGCAAGAGAGAAAGAGAGAGAGAAAGAAAGAAAGCAAGAGAGAGAGAGAGAAAGCAAGAGAGAGAGAAAGAGAGAAAGAGAGAGAGAAAGAAAGCAAGAGAGAGAGAAAGAAAGCAAGAGAGAGAGAAAGAGAGAGAGAGAGAAAGCAAGAGAGAAAGAGAGAGAGAGACAGAAAGCAAGAGAGAAAGAGAGAGAGAGAGAGAGAAAAGCAAGAGAGAAAGAGAGAGAGAGAGAGAGAAAGAAAGCAAGAGAAAGAGAGGCAGGGAAGGAGGGAGAGATAGAAAGAGAGCAAAAAAGAGAGGAAGGAAGGAAGAGAGAAAGAAAGAGGGATGGACAGATAGGGGAAGAAAGGAAGAGAGAGAAAGAGGGAGAGAAATAGAGTCAAAGGGAGGAAGAGAGAGAGATAATTTTTTTGTCCAAACTTTTTTTAGCCCCCCCACTCTCCCCCCCCTCCCCCGCTCAATGTGCCCCATGATTTTGTATATGTAAAAAATGTGCTGCAGCTCAAAAAAGGTTGAAAATCACTGGACTAGAAGACTTCCAAGATCCCTTCCAACTCTATTATTCTGTTATTTTCTTGGATATTTTGTGGCTATTCTCTGATATTTTGCCTTTCTAGTTCTCGTTCACGAAACAGAGTTAAAGGGGGGCAAAGTAGCTGCCTTTAATTCTAGGATAGGTTTTAATACTGAGCATTTCAAGAAACTAATGAATATGCTTTTCTGTATCTGTAGTCGACAGGGCTTAATTTGGAAATGTATTCCTGCCACGCCACATATTCAAGCATGGGTTTTGAATTTGGAATCTGTTGCTTTTCTGCTTACCCAAAATCAAAGTTAGGCACTAATTGTCCATGAAATAGCCAATTCCCCTTTCCATAAATATTCATAACACCGTGGAATAATTCTTTAAGGAATATTTCTGTGTGAAGTCTGCTCAGCAGTAGCAATCAGGTGATGAGAGTGAAGGAGGAAAAAAAAAACAATCTCAGAACTTATTTTGGAAAGAAACCACTAGTAAAATTCTACGAAAAGAGATTTTAGTCAAGGATCTATTTTGGTCCTGTGGCATAAAATCAGCTCAATCACTTCTGGCTGGTCCCATCAGAGGTGAAGGCTGCAACCTTAAGATAAGATTTAGATTTATTGGATTTATATGCCGCCCCTCTCCGCAAACTCGGGGCGGCTCACAACAATAATAAAAAACAGTACATAATAACAAATCCAATGCCCACCAATCTAATTACAATATAAAATTAATAAATTCATAAAACAGTCCCAATATATATAAAAAACAGGCACACAGTCAATCAATCAAATGGCAAAACAGCATGGGCAAGAGGGAGATGATTTAGTTCCCCCATGCCTGACGGCAGAGGTGGGTCTTAAGGAGTTTACGAAAGGCAGGGAGGGTGGGGGCAATCCTAATCTCAGGGGGGAGCTGGTTCCAGAGGGTCGGGGCCCCCACAGAGAAGGGTCTTCCCCTGGGTCCCGCCAGATGGCATTGTTTAGTCGACGGGACCCGAAGAAGGCCGACTCTGTGGGACCTAACCGATCGCTGGGATTCGTGCGGCAGGAGGCGGTCCCGGAGATATTCTGGTCCAGTGCCATGAAGGGCTTTATAGGTCATAACCAACACTTTGAATTGTGACCGGAAACTGATTGGCAACCAATGCAGACTGCGGAGTGTTGGAGTAATATGGGCATACTTAGAGAAGCCCATAATTGCTCTCGCAGCTGCATTCTGCACGATCTGAAGTTTCTGAACACTTTTCAAAGGTAGCCCCATGTAGAGAGCATTACAGTAGTTGAGCCTCGAGGTGATGAGGGCATGAGTGACTGTGAGCAATGACTCACGGTCCAAATAGGGCCGCAACTGGTGCACCAGGCGAACCTAAAGGTTTCTGTCTTCCTTAATTAAAATCTGATGACATCAGCCAACAAAAACAACTTTGCTGTCAGAGGGTAATGACCATAGGTGGGCTGCTAAGGTGGAAGGGTGACGTGTACTCCCCCCTGTGGCTCTGAGTGCTACAGGAGTCCACTGCAATGATACTATTGCACATGGGCAGGTAGCGAAATTGCGCACGGACATGCAGGGTGATTTCGCTACCAACCCAGGTGCAGTAGCATAATTGCACTGGACTCCGCTAGCACTCAGAGCCATGGGGGCAAGCACATGTCACCGTTCCACCCTAGCAGCCCACCTCTGGGAATTACTCTTTGCTCTCATGGGAGCATTAAGACCAGCCAAAGAACCAGTGAGAAATGCTGTGAGAGACCCATGCGGGATAAAATTTCACCAAGACTTGCCTTTACAGAGTCTCCAGCCCAGCCCTATCATGTAGGGCTGTGTGGCTCATAATTAAAACATCACTAGCTACAAATGGAAATGGCCATTGAGAAGATAGAGTGGAGATACGGAAAAGGTCAACATTAGAAACGAAGGATGGGAATGACAAGGGAAGAGATTTATTTAAAACAGGCTCCAGAAGGGCTAAATCCGTCAAAGATGCTAGAACAGTGTCTTGCATCGTAGATTTTGCAGGAGAGTCAAACTAGAGCAGTATTTCGCAATCGTGGAAACTTTAACAGTCTGTGGACTTCAACACCCAAAATTCCGCAGTAAGCCATGCTTACAAGATCCCTTCCGACAGAGATGGAAGGGATCTTGTAAGTCCTCCAGTCTAATCCCATGCCTAAGCAGGAGACCAGCAGCGCCTCGCCGGTCTTTTCCTCGGACTCCAGTGGCTCCTTGACAAGCTCGAGCTGCCCGGCGCATCTGCTGGTCAAGCAGTTTGGAAAGGTGGCCGATGTAGCACCCTTCAAGGAGCCACAGGGGTCCAGGGAGGAGACTGGCAAGGCGCTGTGGAGCCCGGGCAGTCCTCGGCTAGGCACAAGCAGCTGGAGGGCCAGAGAAAAACGTCCCTCTCTCCTGGACAGGTAATGGTGGAGCCTTCTGCTGCACGAATCCCAGCGATCAGTTAGGTCCCACAGAATGGGTCTTCTCTGGGTCCCGTCAACTAAACAATGCCGCTTGGCAGGACCCAGGGGAAGAGCCTTCTCTGTGGTGGCCCCGGCCCTCTGGAACCAACTCCCCCCAGAGATTAGAATTGCTCCCACCCTCCTTGCCTTTCGTAAGCTTCTTAAAACCCATCTCTGCCGCCAGGCATGGGGGAACTGAGATACTCTTTCCCCCTAGGCCTTTACAATTTTATGCATTATATGTCTGTATGTATATTTGGTCTTACAATAAGGGTTTTTAACTGTTTTAATATTGGATTGTCATATGCTGTTTTTATCATTGTTGTTAGCTGCCCCGAGTCTACGGAGAGGGGCGGCATACAAAAACAATAAAATCAAATCAATCAAAATGAATGAGAATGAGCTCCTTCCAAGCCGCTGCTGAAAAGGACATGGGTTCAAGCAGGTTCTGCCACGAGGCAGGGTGGACAAGACGCGGGTTGTGGGCAGTGATGGGCTCCTATGGGTTTGGTCAGGTACGTAGTACTGCTAGCAAAATTTTGAATTTATTTCTTTTTTTCCCTTCTGGGCTCTGGGTCTTTTTTTCCTATCACAGTAAATGAGGTTGAATGTGTATAATTTTAGAAGAGCTGTGCATGTGTGTGTGTGTATGTACATACGCATACAGTTTATATAGTAGATAATGTATATTTTTGATTGCCTGTGTGTAATATGTATGTACACATATGGCAAATATACATAGAATTCAATAGTATATTTTGGATGCTCAGTAAGAGTAAATAGATTGGGAAATTGTATCTCTTTGAGGCGAGGAGAGGTCAGGCACCCTAACCCAAACCCTTGATATGAGTGATGTCATGTTGGCCACCTTTAAGCCAGTCACATGACCTTTAAGCCACCCCAGTCACATGATCATCAAGCCATGCCCACCTGGTCACACGGCCAGCAAGCCACACCCACAAAATAAGCCCACAGTGTGGTAGTAAAAAAAAAAAGCCCTTCACTGGTTGTGGGGCAGTGGGTATTGGAGGTGCAATCAGAGACCGTGGCCCCACTTGGCAGGATGTGAGGAGGACCGAATCCTCGTGGCCGTCAGGTACTTGGATGGCAGTAGAGCCCTCCCCCTCCAGGAAAAAAGAATAATTATAATGCATGCCGATATAAAAGGGAGAGAGGCAGCCACCACAGGTGCTGTGGGCCATGGCTGGGGCGCTTCTGGTCCGGGCCTCCAGCGCTGTGCTTCAGGTATGAATCTGCGCATGCGCAGGGAGTTAAAAAGTGTGCGTGCACACTCACACACACATGCCCCCCGACCGTTTCAATAGGGTCGCAAATGGCTGCCATTCCTCCACTCGAAATAGAATACCCTATGAGACAAGGCTTTCAATCCTGGGCCTAGAAAGCCTAGAACTAAGATGCCTTAAACAAGATCTAAGTATTGCCCACAAGATCATATGCTGCAACGTCCTGCCTGTTGGCGACTATTTCAGTTTCAACCACAACAACACAAGAACACACAACAGATTTAAACTTAATATTAACCGCTCCAAACTTGACTGTAAAAAATCTGACTTCAGTAACCGAGTTGTCAAAGCGTGGAACTCATTACCGGACTCCATAGTGTCATCCCCAAACCCCCAACACTTTACCCTTAGATTATCTATGGTTGACCTATCCAAATTCCTAAGAGGTCAGTAAGGGGCAAGTACAAGTGCACTAGAGTGCCTTCCGTCCCCTGTCCTATTGCTCTCCTACATCTCCTATACCTTTCTTCTATTCCTATATCTCTTCTTCTATTCTTTCATTGATATGTTCTATTACCATATCTTCTTTTCTATTCTTTCATAGATATATTTTACTATGAGTATCTCCTCTATAACCTTCATCATGTATTTTACTATGTGTGTGTGTGTGTGTGTGTGTGTGTGTGTGTGTATATATATATATATATATATATATATATATATATATATATATATATATACCCACTCAAAGTCTCATTGTGTATTGGACAAAATAAATAATTAAATAATTAAATGATTAAATGATCAAAATAACAAAATAACAAAATAACAAAATAACAAAATAACAAAATAACAAAATAACAAAATAACAAAATAACAAAATAACAAAATAACAAAATAACAAAATAACAAAATAACAAAATAATAAAATACTGTAATAAAATTAATTTACTGCCCTTTGTGCATGCGCAGAGGGTAAAAGAACTGCCTTTACGACTAGCTCTCCGACAACCGACAGGCACAAGCCAACCAGGAGCATGTGGGATACAAATGGGGAACCATATCGAACCCTCCCTCCCCAAACACAAACCTATAAGGCAAAGCGTTTTACATTCTTCTATTTACAAGTATATAAAACAGTGTTTATTCACCGGCAACGGCTCAAGCAATCCTTAAACCAATTCCATCGCATGCCCAGTCAGGTGCGTTCTCGAAAGGCAAGAGCTGATGATGAGTGACAAGCCAGTTCATGCAAGGAGAAAATATTTCTCCACTCTGAGAAATCTAAATATATTCTTCCCCCGCTCATCCAGTGATCACTGTTCTGTTGTCACCACAATCAGTCATTCGGCAGGGAGAGCGATGTGTCGTAGACTCACTACAAAAATCACTTTCAGTGGATCGGTTGGCAGCTGGAAGGTTGAACATTCTTCCCAGAATCAGAGGTGGTAATCAGCCCATTCGGATCGGTTCGGGTGAACTATTAGTGGCCATTTTGAGCAGTTCGGAGAACCAGCAAATACCACGTCTGTCCGGCCCCACCCTCCCGCCTTCCTGTTCCCTGCCCTATACAGTGGTACCTCTATCTAAGAACTCCTCTGCTTATGAACTTTTCTAGATAAGAACCGGGTGTTCAAGATTTTTTGGCCTCTTCTCAAGAACCATTTTCCACTTACAAATCCGTGCCTCCAAAACTGTAACCAGAAAAGGCGGGGAGAAGCCTCCGTGGGGCCTCTCTAGGAATCTCCTGGGTGGAAACAGGGCTGGAAAATACAGGGAGAAGCCTCTGTGGGGCCTCTCTAGGAATCTCCTGGGAAGAAATAGGGCTGGAAAAGACAGGGAGAAGCCTCTGTGGGTCCTCTCTAGGAATCTCCTGGGAGGAAACAGGGCTGGAAAAGGCGGGGAGAAGCCTCTGTTGGGCCTCTCTAGGAATCTCCTGGGAGGAAACAGGGCTGGAAAATGCGAGGAGAAGCCTCCGTGGGGCCTCTCTAGGAATCTCCTGGGAGGAAACAGGGCTGGAAAATGCAGGGAGAAGCCTCCGTGGGGCCTCTCTAGGAATCTCCTGGTTGGAAACTGGGCTGGAAAATGTGAGGAGAAGCCTCTGTGGGGCCTCTCTAGGAATCTCCTGGGAAGAAACAGGGCTGGAAAAGACAGGGAGAAGCCTCCGTGGGGCCTCTCTAGGAATCTCCTGGGAAGAAACAGGGCTGGAAAAAGGCCCTCTGGAATCAACTCCCCCTAGAGATCAGAACTGCCCCCACCCTTTTTGTCTTTTGTAAATTGCTTAAGACCCACCTGTATTGCCAGGCATGGGGGAATTGAGATATCTCCCCCAGGCTTATATAGTTTTATGTATGGTATGCTTGTGTTGCATTGTTTGAAATGACGGGCTTTTTAGATGTTTTTTAAATATTAGATTTGTTACATTGTCACATTGTTATTATAATGAGCAGCCACGAGTCTGCGGAGAGGGGCGGCATACAAATCTAATTAATAATAATAATAATAATAATAATAATAACAACAACAACAACAATAATAATTATTATTATTATTATTATTATTATTTAGTTAGTAGAACTAGATTGGAATGGTTGATCGGTAAACAGCAATGGTTGCAGATTAATGCAATATGTACATATTTAAATAAAAGTGAGAATAAAGAAGCCTTCTTACGAGAAGAAAATAGCTTGGAAAAAATAATAAGGGTAAAGATAAATGAAAGTAAAGCACAAGCCAGTAACATATATAGAATGCTATTGCAGAGGCAAGAAGAAGTAGTTAAAAGTTTAACAAGATGTTGGCAGGATGACTTACAAATAGACGAAAGAGAAATGGAAGAAATAATAGTAAATATATATAAGATTAAAAACACGAGAGTTAAAGAGATGAGAAGAAAAATCTTACATAAGTGGTACTATACCTGCACAACTTGCACACTTCCAGGGGAAAGAGAAGGGTAAATGCTGGCATGGATGCCAGAAAAAAGGAATCTTTATGCATATGATCTGGGAATGTACAGAAATACAGAAATTCTGGAAGGTAGTCCAGAATGAAATTAATAAAATGTTAAACATTAATTGGATAATTACAAAAGAAACAGCAATCTTAATTAAATATAGGGAACTAGGAGAATCTAAAGAAATTAAAACTGTAGCATTGGAAAGTGCTCAAGCGGTGATAGTATTAGGATGGAAAGACTCTACAAAATGGACACTACAGAACTGGTATTGGTACATGGTGGATTACATACATTTTGAAATTATGGAAATAAGATTAAATAATTTTGATGAGAATAAACTAGAGAAGCTGATGGTGCGATGGAACAAGGTAAAAGATTATATGTTAAGTAGAATCTGTGATGTAAATACGAAAAATAAATTACAATCACTCTTTTAGTAAAAATCGTTCAAGATAGAGCCAAGGATCAATAGATAGATAAATAACTTAAAATCCTTTGAATCCTTCTATAGGGGTGGTGGGGGTGACGGGGTGTTGCACTGTTATATGTTTGTTTTTTGTAAACTTATAAAATCAATAAAAATTTGTTTAAAAAAATAATAATTATTATTATTATTTCATGTAGGAAATACGGTTTAGGTTTAAAATGGATAGAGAATGACATCTCCCACTTTCTTATTGATTCACTTTGTAACACGATTGCTTAAGCAGGGGGTGGATTCTTCTAATTCTCTTATTTAGCATTCACAGCAGCTGCTTTATGGTTTTTTACAATTTTTCCCCCAGGACTAGTCCCACCATTAGTCAGAAGGAAGCAGGGACCTGGCTGGGCAGAATCCTACTGTACTCCTACTATTACTTACAATTTGGAGCAAGTTCATTTTATCAAAGACACCCAGTTCATTGGAAGCTTGCTAGAAGGATGTACATTGCCTCACTTGACTTCTGAATGGCGTAAAAGAGTTTGTGTTTTGTGAAAGGAGGGGAAGCCAGGAAAAAAGTAGGCTGATTTGATTTAATTTAAGTTACTATTTAAAAATTGACAATTGTTTTATTGAATGAACAGAGTTTCTATGCTGGCTCCCACCATTGTGTTAAATGCAACTGAACAAGGTAATGATCTTTCATCATTAAATTAATTGAAAACACAATCGCTTTTTCTTTTTTTGGAATCTAACCATTCTGTTCTTGGAGATGTCCAATTATAGATCTTTCTCTTTACACATAAAGAATGACTGTTAAATGGCCAGTTTGAAGCCTATAAGGGCTATATTCAGTGGTGGGATTCATTTTTTTAAAAATACTGGTTCTGTGGGTGTGGCTTGGTGGGCGTGGCTTGGTGGGCGTGGCTTGGTGGGCGTGGCTTAGCGGGCATGACAGGGGAAGGATATTGTAAAATCTCAATTCCTTTCCCACTCCAGGGGAAGGATACTGCAAAATCCCCATTTCTTCCCAATCAGCTGGGACTCGGGAAGCAGAGAATAGATGGGGATGGGGCCAGTCAGAAGTGGTATTTACTGGTTCTCCAGAACTACTCAAAACTTCCACTACCAGTTCTCCAGAACTGGTCAGAACTTGCTGAATCCCACCTCTGGCTATAGCAATTTTGAGGTGGGACTATAAACATAATTTATTTATTTATTTATTTATTGTATTTGTATGCCGCCCCTCTCCGTAGACTCGGGGCGGCTAACAACAGTAATAAAAAACATCATATAAATCCAATATTAAAAGAGCTAAAAAACCCTTATTGTAAAACCAAACATCCCTACAAACAAACATACCATGCATAAATTGTAAAGGCCTAGGGGGAAAGAATATCTCAGTTCCCCCATGCCTGACAGCAGAGGTGGGTTTTAAGGAGCTGACGAAAGGCAAGGAGGGTGGGGGCAATTCTAATCTCCGGGGGGAGTTGGTTCCAGAGGGCTGGGGCTGCCACAGAGAAGGCTTTTCCCCTGGGCCCCGCCAAACGACATTGTTTTGTTGACGGGAGCCGGAGAAGGCCCACTCTGTGGGACATAACCCGTCACTGGGATTCATGCGGCAGAAGGCGGTCTCGTAGATACCCTGGTCCGGTGCCATGAAGGGCTTGATAGGTGACGACCAACACTTTGAATTGTGCCCGGAAACTGATCGGCAACCAATGCAGACTGCGGAGTGTTGGTGTTACATGGGCATTTTTGGGAAAGCCCATGATAGCTCTCGCAGCTGCATTCTTCACGATCTGAAGTTTCCAAACACTTTTCAAAGGTAACCCCATGTAGAGAGCATTACAGTAGTCGAGCCTCGAGGTGATGAGGGCATGAGTGACTGTGAGCAGTGACTCCCGGTCCAAATAGGGCTGCAACTGGTGCACCAGGCGAACCTGGGCAAACGCCCCCCTCGCCACAGCTGAAAGATGTTTCTCTAATGTGAGCTGTGGATCGAGGAGGACGCCCAAGTTGCGGACCCTCTTTGAGGGGGTCAATAATTCCCCCCCCAGGGTGATGGACGGACAGATGGAATTGTCCTTGGGAGGCAAAACCACAGCCACTCCGTCTTATCAGGGTTGAATTTGAGTCTGTTGACACCCATCCAGGCTCCAACAGCCTCCAGACACCGGCACATCACTTCCACTGCTTCGTTGACAGTATAACAGTATTGGAGGTCTTATAGTCCAATCCTTTGCTGAAGCAAAAGACCCTACATCCTGTTGGTGGACTTACGACACATGTGTCAGACGTGGCATGTAGAGCTATCTCTCTGGACACATGAGCCATTGCCTGTTGCTCTTCTGGGTTCTGGCATGCCGGCCAGTTGGTTTTTACCCACGTGGGAGTGCCGAAACTGGAAGATGTCCAATCTCTTCTTAAAATCTCCAGTGATGGAACATCCACAACTTAACACAATAATAGAGTTGGAAGGGACTTTGGAGGTCTTCTAATCCAAAGCCCTGGTCAAGCAGGAGACCAGATACCATTCTCGAAAAGTGGTTGTCCAGCTTCTTCTTAAGTTGGAACACCCACAACTTCTAAGAGCAAGGCTTCTGCTGGCTAGTTCTTCTCACTGTTAGGAATTTCTCCTTGGTTCTAGGATGCCTCTCTCTTTGATTAGTTATCATCGAACTTCCTGCCTTCTGGTGCTTTGGACTCCTTCTGGTGCTTAGGTGGAGTCCTTTTTCTTTGTGGCAACTCCTCAGATAGTGGAACACTACTATAATGTCACCACCTTCTTTTCACTAGACTACAATGTCGGCGACTACTTCAGCTTCAACCACAACAACACAAGAGCACACAACAGATTTAAACTTAATATTAACCGCTCCAAACTTGACTGTAAAAAATATGACTTCAGTAACCGAGTTGTCAAAGCGTGGAATTCATTACCGGGCTCCATAGTGTCATCCCCAAACCCCCAACACTTTACCCTTAGATTATCTATGGTTGACTTATCCAGATTCCTAAGAGGTCAGTAAGGGGCGAGTACAAGTGCACTAGAGTGCCTTCCGTCCCCTGTCCTATTGCTCTCCTATATCTCCTATACCTTCCTTCTATTCCTATATCTCTTCTTCTATTCTTTCATTGATATGTTCTATTACTATACCTTCTTTTCTATTATTTCTTAGATATATTTTACTATGAGTATCTCCTCTATAACCTTCATCATGTATTTCACTATGTGTATATAGATATATACCCACTAAAACCCTCATTGTGTATTGGACAAAATAAATAAAATAAAAAATAAATGTCTAAATTTCTGGTCACCACTTTATAAAGAAGATGTTGAGATAGTAGAAAAAGTGCAGAGAAGAGCAACCAAGATAATCAGTGGCCTGGAGGCTAAAATATATGATGAACAGTTGCAGGAACTGGGCATGGCTAGTCTAGTGAAGAGAAGGACTAGGGGAGACAGGATAGCAGTCTTCCAATATTTGAGGGGCTGCCACAGAGATGGGGTGGTGGTGTCAAGCTATTTTCCAAAGCACTTGAAAGAGAGACAAGGAATAATGGATGGAAATGGAACAAGGAGAAATTTAAGCTGGAAACAAGGTGAGAACAATCAACCAATGGAACAGAAGTTGCCTTCAGAAGTTGTGGGAGCTTCATCACTGAAGGCTTTCAAGAAGAGATCGGACTGCTATCTGTCAGAATTGGTGTAGGGTCTCCTTCTTGGGTGGGGGGTTCAGACTAGATCATCCACAAGGTCCCTTCCAACTCTGTTAATCTGTTCTGGAGGCAATGTTGAGCCTTGGAACCTAATACTCTACACACCCTGTATCATTTACAGCAGAGGTCTTCAAACTTGGCAACTTTAAGACTTGTGGACTTGCAGGAACTGGGCATGGCTAGTCTAGAAAAAGTGCAGAGAATTGGCTGGATAATTCTGGGAGTTGAAGTCCACAACTTTTAAAGCTGCCAAGTTTGAAGACCTCTGATTTACAGCATTGTGCAAAGGGTGGCAAATATTAGGTGATCTTTCTCAAGCCTTGGTTGAGTAACAAAAGACATCTAGCTAGGATCAGAGTGCTTTATTTAATGTTCTTAGTAAATTCCATGCGGGGGAAAAAGCTGGCCTCAAGTTACAATTCTGTCTTTATCAAATCATGGAGAGATTTCCTTTTCAAACCCTTCTGAATGCCGTAGCGACCTAACAGGGACAACAGTCAGCCACAATTCATGACAGCCTTGACTGTTTTTTATACTGACAAATAAATAATATTCGTCTTTCAACTCATAATCTTTGGGCCACCAAACCTGAAAAAATAAGCAGGCTGGGGAATCCAAGGGGGATTTAAAATTTCTTCCGGGAAAGAATAGCTGGAAGGAAAGCAGAGGGAGAAGCCGCTGTGATATGATGAAAAAGAATAATAATATGGTTTGATAGTATTGATTTTGCTCGAGAGAGAGAAAGAGAGAGAGGGAGAGGCTTGAATGAGGTGCAATTGGCTAAGGGCAGCTGGTAAGAAAATGCAGGGCTTGTAATTGTATTCTTCCTCGGTTTGGAATCCCAGTAATAATAATAAAAAAGATATGAAAAGAAAGTCATTCGATTTATGCCTTCTTCTCTCAAAGGGGCAATTAAAAGAAAACCTATTGCGCTCAATTTCAGGGGTAAAATGTTCCCAGTTCGCTTGTGCCTGTAGGTTATTGGAGAGCTGGTTACAAAAGGAGTGTAAGGCTCTGCCCACCTGTCTGGATGCTGCCATTTGGTTCTTTTACCCTTTGCTCACGCGCAAAGCATTTTCTGCACATGTGCAGGGGCTAAAAACCCAAAAATTATTTATTTATTAGATTTGTATGCTGCCCCTCTCCGTAGACTCACAGCAATAATAAAGACAATGTAAAAACAAATCTAATAATTTAAAAAACACTAAAAACCCCATTATTAAAAGCAAACATACACACAAACATACCATGTATAAACTGTATAGGCCCGGGGGAGATGTCTCAGTTCTAATCTCTGGGGGGAGCTGGTTCCAGAGGATTGGGGCCACCACAGAGAAGGCTCTTCCCCTGGGTCCCGCCAAACGACATTGTTTAGTAAACGGGACCCGGAGAAGGCCAACTCTGTGGGACCTAACCAGTCGCTGGGATTCGTGCAGCAGATGCCGGTCCAGGAGATATTCTGGTCCAATGCCATGAAGGGCTTTATAGGTCATAACCAACACTTTGAATTGTGAACGGAAACTGATCGCTGATGGCAGCATTTAGGTGAGTGGGTAGAGCCTCACACTCCCTCACGACTGTCTCTCCCATGATTGACAGGCACAGGCGAACTGGAAGCATTTTATCTCTATGGCTGGGGAATTCTGGGAGTTGAAGTCCACAAGTCTTAAAGTTGTCAAGTTTGAAGACCTCTGTTCTAGATCCTTGCTGGAGCTGATAGAACCAGCTTTTAAGTGTGGGATGAAGGCCCTTCCACCTTCAAATCTCATTGCAGCCATTTAGGCTCAAGAGATGGATTTTGGAATCCTAGTGGACAACCATTTAAATATGAGCCAGCAGTGTGCAGCAGCTGCCAAAAAAGCCAACACAGTTCTAGGCTGCATTAACAGAGGAATAGAATCAAGATCGCGTGAAGTGTTAATACCACTTTATAAGACCTTGGTAAGGCCACACTTGGAATACTGCATTCAGTTTTGGTCGCCACAATGCAAAAAGGATGCAGAGAAGAGCAACAAAGATTATTAAGGGACTAGAGGTTAAAACGTATGAAGAACAGTTGCAGGAACTAGATATATCTAATTTAATGAGGAGAAGGACCAGGGGAGACATGATAGCAGTGTTCCAATATCTCAGAGATTGCCACAAAGAAGATGGAATGAATCCATTTTCCAAAGCACCTGAGGATAAAACAAGAAGCAATGGATGGAAACTAAATAAGGAGAGAAGTAACTTAAGAACTAAGGAAAAATTCCTGACAGTTAGAACAATTAACCAGTGGAACAGCTTGCGTCCATAAGTTGTGAATGCTCCAACACTGGAAGTTTTAAAGAAGATCTTGGATAGCCATCTGTCTGAAGTAGTGTAGAGTTTCCTGCCTAAGCAGGGGGTTGGACTAGAAGACCTCCAAGGTCCCTTCCAACTCAGTTGTTATTATTATTAAGACTTCTGCTCATCTGTACCCAAGGGAACATAAAGTTTCAGCAAAATGTAGGAGGGCATTACTAATCCCTTCTAAGGTACCTCGCAATACAGACTCAAACTCAACCCGGATAAGACGGAGTGGCTGTGGGTTCTGCCTCCCAAGGACAATTCCATCTGTCCGTCCATAACCCTGGGGGGGGGGAATTATTGACCCCCTCAGAGAGGGTCCGCAACTTGGGCGTCTTCCTCGATCCACAGCTCACATTAGAGAAACATCTTTCAGCCGTGGCCAGGGGGGCGTTTGCCCAGGTTCGCCTGGTGCACCAGTTGCGGCCCTCATCACCTCGAAGTTCGACTACTGTAATGCACTCTACATGGGGCTACCTTTGAAAAGTGTTTGGAAACTTCATATCGTGCAGAATGCAGCTGCGAGAGCAATCATGGGCTTCCCTAGGTATGCCCATGTTACACCAACACTCCGCAAGGGGATGAGGTTGGGCTCAGATCTGCAAGTTGTGGAAATATGGAAGGTACATTTATGAGGCACCCAAAACTTCAAAGAAAAAAAAAATCTGCCAAGCGTATTTACTGGATATCTGAGGATATCAAAGGAACTCTCTGACTGTTAGGACAGTGTCGTGGTCCAGGCATGAAGCACAAATTAAGAGTACTGATTCTATCTTTGTCTATGGAGAATCTGAGTTGAGCAGATCATGGCTAACCCAAAGGTGATTTTTTTTCAATAGGCAACTGGCCTTTCTTTGTTTTTCACTGAAGATGTTTTGCTTCTCATCCTAGAAGTTTCTTCAGTTCTATAGACCCCTTACTGATCCCTAGAACTGAAGAAGCTTCTTTGAATTCCAGGTGAGAAAATTAGAAAAGGAGGTAGTACGAGATAAATAATGTATACCGAAACAAAACAGATATAAATTAAGAATTTGATGATTGATATTATATTGTACTGTACTGGAGGTTGAAGGTATATGATTTTGTATGTTTGTAACGGTGCAGAAAAAATAAAATAAAAATTTACCTATAGGCTGCAAGTTCAAGTCCCAGTGAGGGTATGGCTAGCTGATGAGGCCAGAACAAGGCCGAAATAGATCTATCCTAGTCTCCTTTAATTTTCAAATTCAGCAAAAACATGTGACACATACAGAATATAATTTGTCGGCTATGAATAAATTAACTGTCTTGGAAATGGCCTGGGTTGGGCCGAGAGGCAAAAAGGAAGCTGTGATGCTCCTTCAATACACCAGGGTTATTTGACACAAAAAACATGTAACCCTTCCCTGGTACATTGCTGAAGAGATTGGATACTGTAGCCTAGAGGTTAATTCTTTGCCTTACAAGGCAAAGGTTGCAAGTTCAAGTCCCAGTGAGGGTATGGCTAGCCGATGAGGCCAAAATAAGGCTGAAATAGATCTATCCTAGTCTCCCTTAATTTTCAAATTCAGCAAAAAAAAACCCATGTGACACATACAGATAGAATTGTTGGCTACCAATAAAATTAACTGCCTTGGAAATGGGTCTGGGTTGGGCCGAGAGGCAAAAAAAAGAGGAGCTGTGATGTTCCTTCAATACACCAGGGTGATTCGACACAAAAATATGTAACCCTTCCCTGGTGCAGAGCTGAAGGGATTGGATACTGTAGCCTAGAAGTTAATTCTCTGCCTTACAAGGCAAAGGTTGCAGGTTCAAGGGTATGGCTAGCTGATGAGGCCAAAATAAGGCGGAAATAGATCTATCCTAGTCTCCCTTAATTTTCAAATTCAGCAAAAAAAAAAACCCCACATGTGACACATACAGATAGAATTGTCGGCTTTCAATAAAATTAACTGTCTTGGAAATGGCCCTGGTTTGGGCCGAGAGACAAAAAGGAAGCTGTGATGCTCCTTCAATATACCAGGGTGATTCGATACAAAAAACATGTAACCCTTCCCTGGTACAGAGCTGAAGGGATTGGACACTGTGGCCTAGAGGTTAATTCTCTGCCTTACAAGGCAAAGGTTGCAAGTTCAAGTCCCAGTGAGGGTATGGTTAGCTGATGAGGCCACTATGATCTGGATTTTCTGGGCCATCTGTCCTGTACTAATGATTTAATTGACTTATTTCATTTTTGGAAGGGGTCTTGTAGGTCATCTAGTCCAACCCACCCTGCCCAAACAGGAGATCCTACACCATTTCTGACAAATGGCAGTCCAATCTCTTATTGAAAGCCTCCAGTGGTGAAGCTCCCACCACTTCTGAAGGCAACTTCTGTTCCATGGGTTGACGGCTCTCAATGTCAGAAAGTTCCTCCTTATTTCTAGGTTGAATCTCTCCTCCTCCCCACCACCGTTAACCCCAGTCTGATCTAATTCATCCTAATTCTCCCATCATTGCTTCTTCACACTCCATTGTTAATGTGGGTTGCTTAAGGCGACTCCCAAGACATGGATAACAAGTGTCAGTGATTCATTTTGCAGAGTTCACTAAACAAAGACACCGTCCAAGCTTCATCTTACCTGGAGAGCAAGGGGTTTCCACCGGACGTTCTTGAGAAGTGCTGGAGCAGAAACGAGCGTATTCTGCGGTCGCTTTTTCAACGTTAAGATCACACCGTTTGGGTCTTCACGCAACGCATTGACCAGATTCTTTAACTGCCAGCCAACCTGAAGAGAAAATGCCGTCATGGAATTTTTGAAAGGTCATTTACTAGCTTTCTGTAATCAAGGCTGCTTTCAATGTTAATATTACCAACCAGGGATTCACTAGAATTGATTTTTACGTTATGTTACAACAGGGGAGTCAAGCTCAATTTTATTGAAGGTTGCATCAGAATGCTGCATGTGTTTGACCTCAGGGGGCCAGTTGGGCATGGCCAGGATGAGTTTTCCCCCCCAGGTATATATATTTTTATTTTATCCACCATAAAATAAAATAAAATGGCCAGGACATCACTTGTGTCAGGGGGCACCAGTGGTGGCCGAGTTCCAGTGAAGGGCTACCAATTTTTTTACTACCACACTGTGAGCATGGCTTATGCAGGACGCCCTGCATTTTCTTTCAACATCTTTCAGTGCAAATTGGGTGCTCTGGGGTGGAGCTCCATTTTCACTACCCCACTGCGTTCCCTCCATCTGGGCAGCAGCCCACCCCTGCCAAGCTCTCTGCTAGCAAAAATAGAGTTGTGGAGGGCTGCGTGAGCAATATTCTGCCAGCAAAAACAGAGCTTAGGAGGGCCTCACGCAGCCCTCCACAACTCCATTTTTGCTGGCAGAAGATTGCAGTAGGCCATCGCAGCAAAAAACAGAGTTCATAAGGATCCTGCGTGGCCCTACTGAACTCCGTTTTCACTGGCAGAGACACTGTGGTCTGGTCCTTTGCTGTTTCCAGAATGGCCCTGTGGGCCAGATTGTTAGTACCATGTATATAACAGTTGCGTTTGGCAATATATAAACAAGCTAACAATTTATTTTATTTATTTATTTATTTATTTATTCTTTGTCCAATATACAATGCATATGGAAGAGAATAGACATTAAGTAATATATATAAAGATAGAAAGTAAAAAAGAAGAGAAGTAGATGGGAGGGAGAGAATATATATGATATAAGAGATAAGGAGAGAATGAATGCTTGTATGTATTGAAGCACTATAGCTTTAAGAGTCAGTGCTGCAGGTTGCCATAAGAGGGAGCCAGAAGCGTGATTCTTTCTCTCTGCTATTTCTGTTATTTCTCTGTTTGGTATTGCTGATTCATTGTGACTGCTATAGTAAGAACTGTGTGTTAGATGATAGTTTATGTATTTGTAAGCTGTACAAGTAAGGCTAGTAGTACTTTTAATGTATTGAGAATTATTGACTGATTTAACTGTGCATGACTGGACTGTTTAATTGGCTACAGTATTTTCTAAAGTAAATACTATTTTATATACTTTAATGTATCTGTTTTTGTATGATTGAACCATTACTCATATCTCCGGACTATCTGCTGGATATCTGCTAGAACTCCATGTTTTCTTTATGCATATGCTTCCTTGATAATTCAGGGCTCACTCTGCATACTCCTTAACACAGATCTAAGCACCTGGTGAGCCAGATGTGGCCCATGGGCCTTGGGTTTGACACCCCTGCATTACAAACTGATTGTGCAGAATTGACAGATGGAGTTGCAAAAATCCAGATGACCACCAGATGGCAGTACAGGATTAGAGTTCTGTATGACTTTGCTGCCACTTAGGGGCCATTTGTGTAAGTGCAGGATGTGTGCTTCTGTGTTATGCAGATAAGACATGATGGGAACCTTCTTTTATCCAGAAAACACCTCCCGGCTGTTTTAACACTTGCATTAATGTCAGTCAAGCAAATCCTTAAAGCAGCTACAGCTTTATTTTAGATTTCAAATAAGAAGTTGTTGTGAGTTCTCCTCATCCACCTCTGGTAATGATAGATTCTGAAGAGGATGAGCCAGGCCCATATTGGTACCCTGGGCCAGTGGTATTGCCAGCTGATGCAGGGAATGAGAGTGAGAGTGAGGGAGAAATGGACCTGAACAGACCTGAAGGACCACCCGAGGTGGCAGATACGCCAATGACAATAATGTCTGACTTAGAGGAGGAGGAGGAAGATCTGAAACCTTTGCTAGATGCCTGCTTTAGAAGATTAAGAAAGAGACAAGAATACTTGTATGCAGTGAAGGTCTACCAAAATTTTTACTACCACACTGTGGGTGTGACTTATACAAGATGCCCTGTATTTTCTTTCAACATCTTTCATTGCAAATTGGGTGTCTGGGCTGGAGCTCCATTTTCCCTACCCCATTGCGTCCCCGTCCCCCCAGCCCGGGCAGCAGCCCATCCCTGCTTGTATGGAAAAAGGAAGTAGTCTGTGGTTTGTTAACTCTAGGGAATTGTGAGCACTTCCTATAGGTATTTAAGGGTGGAGTATGGGTAATTCGGGGGGGGGGGGGGTGTTACAATGTTTTGCAATGAAGTCAGGTGATGATTTGAGGCCTCAACCAGGTTACACTAGCCATCTGTTAATTCCCTGCTAAAAATCCTTGGAGAAAAATGCCTTGTCTGTTGAAATGCTGGGAGGCTGTAAATTTATAAGTCTGTGAAACCGGAGAATTCTTATCTCATGAAGGAATGCGAGCAGCTTTGATCTTTGACAGCAGCCTAGCTGCAGAACTGTTATATTTTAATTAACCTCACTGAGACATTGCCAAGATTTATCACCTCCATGCCTTTAGCTTGTAAAAATGAGACTTTCTGTATAAAGAGACCGATTTGAAATATCACTGTGTGGATTCCCCCTTTGTTTTCAAGCTGCATAAACCAGGAAAACTCTTCAACACCACGGATAACACAAGTACTCTCCAAAAAGACCTTGACGCTCTTTCTGAGTGGTCTAATACATGGCAACTCCCCAATCTCAACTAGCAAATGCTCTGTCCTACACATTGGGAAGAAGAATCTGAACTCCAAATACGAACTGAATAATCAAATTATCACAGATAATCCCCACTCGGTTAAAGACCTTGGAATACTAATAACAAAAGATTTAAGTGCCAAAGCCCACTGCAACAATATAGCCAAGAAGGCTTCAAGAGTTGTAAACCTAATCCTACGTAGCTTCTGCTCTGGCAATCTCACACTACTTACCAGAGCTTACAAAACTTTGGCCAGACCCATCCTCGAATACAGCTCATCTGTTTGGAACCCATATCACATCTCAGACATTAACACCCTTGAAAATGTCCAAAGATACTTCACCAGAAGAGCCCTTCACTCCTCCACTCGAAATAGAATACCCTACAAGACTAGACTTTCAATCCTGGGCCTAGAAAGTTTAGAACTAAGACGCCTTAAACAAGATCTAAGTATTGCCCACAAGATCATATGCTGCAACGTCCTGCCTGTCGGCGACTACTTCAGCTTCAACCACAACAACACAAGAGCACACAACAGATTTAAACTTAATATTAACCGCTCCAAACTTGACTGTAAAAAATCTGACTTCAGTTACCGAGTTGTCGAAGCGTGGAACTCATTACTGGACTCCATAGTGTCATCCCCAAACCCCCAACACTTTACCCTTAGATTATCTACGGGATAGAACAGAAGCCTGGTTGTGGTGGGGGGAGGAGCCCCAACTTCTTTTAAATATTTTTCACAATATACACAACTGTAATATAGATTTCGCAGATCTCTCTCGGCAAGAGTTGCATAATGCCTGTTCAGCTCTTTGTTCCTTTCTCTTTAAGAGAAAAATGTAACATTTGCTTATTTAAATTTTTTAAAATAGAGCGATAATGTGATAAACAATCTGTTGTACTACCATTACTTTTTAAAAAAAATTAAAGACAGTGATGTATGGTTCTAATTTTTATATCCTCTAACAAACTGAATTATTGCTTTTAATTATCTTTTCTACTGAAGGATCACTTTGTTTCACTGGAGACTTTCTAAAGAGCAGCTTCAGAATAATTACAAAATGAATCCTGGCTGCTGTAATAGAATCTGTTAATTTGGAGGGTAGGGGAGAAATTGGAATGGGGAGGTTGGCGAAGGGAGCTTGCATAGTGGAGAATAATATTGGTGCAATTTCTTCAAGGTGTTTAATTAAAGATAAAACATCATTTATTTGAGCTATGGAAAAGTCCACGGAGGGGGAACGGAATTTATTAAGTTATTGCAAGTAATAACACTATTTGCAAACAAAGCTCTGGTAACACATACAAAGATCACCTATCTCTGGCTTGAAACTTAGAGGTATTCTAAGCGGGGGTTTTCTCCCTTGCAAAACCCCCCCAGCAACATCAGGAAAAAAAAATCACCCCTTTACTGTTGTGGTTCAGTCTGGGACCCCTCCGGGAATGGCTGACCTTCTGTCGGTTTCCAGCTCAGAGGGAGAGGCTGAGGAACAGGAGGTGCAGACTGACGAGGAAGAGGAATCCCAGGCTGGAGAAGAAGGACAGCCAGAGTCCCACCAGGGGGAGCTCTCCCCAGAAAGCAGCCTGGATTCCTTAGGGGAAAATGCTCAAGACATCATAGATATGCGACAAAGGAGAGCTAATCAGAGATGGACTCAATTGGCTAAGTATTTCCAGCATTAGAGGTCACAGCTGGGTTTGGGTGTGGTGCTCTTGGGAAAGGATAAAAGGCGGACCCACCCTTCCTGGCTTGTGGAGTTTTATCTTGGAGATTCGTGAGACCTGTCTGTGAACTTTGGTGGCTTACAATCCTGGTTTGTGCCTTGGACTATTGAAACCTTGGGGGGGGTGCCAGCAAGAAGCTTATGGTATTGACTGGACATCAGGACCCTGCTGTAACGTATTATAGCCTGTCTGTTGTGAAGACAGGTTTTCCTTTGTGCTTATTTTTTCCAGCTATAAAATACTTTTGGCTTTTACCAGAGTGTCTGGCTGTTTTTTCAGTTGGTGTTGAGGTCTGGGAAAACCCAGACAGAACACTTTACTTTCTCATATGGAACGCTTTTTAACTTTACAGTCCTAGGGAAAGCTCTCCTTAGTTTGCATAAAGGAACACCCCCCACCTTCCTGCGAAACGCGATGCTTAAACAATGTTTTGAAAGAGCTTTAAGCAAACAAATGGAACATATAAATAAAACAGAGAGGGGTTTCCCCCCCCCCTATTACTATTGTACGGAACATTTCCGGAAGAACGAATGAAGACTTCAAGTGGTTGAGTGTGGAAAGTCACAGGGTGAAGGAAGCAACAGCTTCTTTGTATGACTTCTAAAACCACTCTGGGATCCTTTTGCAAGCAAAACACAGCCTTTCCACAATACAGTGTTCCCTTGACTTTTGCAGGGGATGCATTCCATGACCGCCCGCGAAAGTCAAATTTCCGCGAAGTAGAGGTGCAGAAGTAAATACACTATTTTTGGCTATGAACAGCATCACAAGCATTCCCTTAACACATTAAACCCCTAAATTACAATTTCCCATTCCCTTAGCAACCATTTAGATTATTACTCATCGCATTTATTTATTAAAGTTTATTTTAAAATATTTATTAAAGGCAGACGAAAGTTTGGTAATGACGTATGACATCATTGGGCGGGGGAAAAAGGGATAGAGAAAAAACCCGTGAAGTATTTTTTAATTAATATTTTTTAAAAAACCATGGTAAAGACTTTTCGTGAATGTCGAACCCCCAAAAGTCAAGGGAACACTGTAATTCTCTTTTACAGGTCATCCTCGAATGTATGTCCAATAGTGGACTGCTGCATGGACAGTCCAGTACATGTCCCAGTAGGAAAAATAGAAATGTGAATGCATCTCCAGATCTCCGTTGTGAGCACGTGCGCGCCGGAAGGAGATTTTGCTGATTTTCGGTATTTATTTATTTACTTACTTATTTATTTACTTACTTACTTACTTACTTACTTACTTACTTACTTACTTACTTACTTACTTACTTACTTACTTACTTACTTACTTACTTACTTATTTAATGGATTTGTATGCCGCCCCTCTCTGTAGGGGCGGCTAACAACAGTGATAAAAACAGCATGTAACAATCCAATATTAAAACAACTAAAAACCCCATCAACAATCCAAGCTATGTTGAGATTATTTTTTGCCCAATCTCCATTTTCTTTTTCTGTATTTAGAAACATAGAAGAAACATAGAAGACTGACGGTAGAAAAAGACCTCATGGTCCATCTAGTCTGCCCTTATACTATTTTCTGTATTTTATCTTAGGATGGATCTATGTTTATCCCAGACATGTTTAAATTCAGTTACTGTGGATTTATCAACCACGTCTGCTGGAAGTTTGTTCCAAGGATCTACTACTCTCTCAGTAAAATAATATTTTCTCATGCTGCTTTTGATCTTTCCCCCAACTAACTTCAGATTGTGGCCCCTTGTTCTTGTGTTCACTTTCCTATTAAAAACACTTCCCTGCTGGACCTTATTTAACCCTTTAACATATTTAAATGTTTCGATCATGTCCCCCCTTTTCCTTCTGTCCTCCAGACTATACAGATTGAGTTCATTAAGTCTTTCCTGATACGTTTTATGCTTAAGACCTTCCACCATTCTTGTAGCCCGTCTTTGGACCCGTTCAATTTTGTCAATATCTTTTTGAAGGTGAAGTCTCCAGAACTGAACACAGTATTCCAAATGTGGTCTCACCATCACTCTATATAACTTATTATTAGTAGATGAATGTTATATTGCTTGATCATAACAATGTTCCCAGTTCTGAGAAAATAATCGCCCTTGAGAACGTCCTTGAGGAAAGAAAAGTAGTATCTCTGGCTTCCTATTTAATTTTTGCAAGATTTAAATAAATCAATACTGACTAAGCTTTCTCTTAATCTTGTGGCAGAGCACAGAAGTTAGATGACACTAGCGGATTCATATTTGGTGTTACATCAGAAGATGGGCTGCTTACTTTTGATTTAGCATGATGGATGAACTAAGCCAGGGATGTCAAACTCGATTTCACTGGCCATCTCGATGTCACTCGTGTTAGGGGTGTCTATGGTGGCCGCAGCACTCTGCCAGTGACAACAGGCTCCCGAGTTCAGTTTCTGGCCACAAAGGCCTCCTGCAACCTCTGCCTACTCCCTTTTCACCGGCAGAGGCACCACAGGCTGGTCCTTCGCTGCTTCAGGTCCTTCGCAATGGGCAGTGGCCAGACTTAAGCACCCCGTGGACTGGATACAGCCCTCAGGCCTTAAGTGTAACACCCTGAAATCCTACACCTAGGTTTAGGAGGGCTTTACAGCCCTCTCTAAGTGGTTTAAAGAGAGTCAGCCTATTGCCCCCAACAATCTGGGTCCTCATTTAACCGACCTTGGAAGGATGGAAGGCTGAGTCAACCTTGAGCCTACTGAGATTCGATCTGCCAATCTGCTGGCAGCCATTGATCAGCAGAAGTGGTGTGCATAAGTGCACTAGAGTACCTTCCATCCCCTGTCCTATTGTCTCTCCTTCATTCCATATGTATTGTATATTGGACAAAGAATAAATAAAAAATAAATAAATAAATAAATAAATAAATATCTCCTATATCTTTTATTCTATTCCTATATCCTTTATTCTTTCATTGATATATTTTATTCCTATAGCTTATTCCTATATCCTATATCTTTATTCTTATATTTTATTCCTATATCTCTTCTATTCTTTCTCTGATATATTTTACTACGAGTATATCCTCTATAACCTTCATTGTGTAGTGGACAAAATAAATAAAGTAGCTTGCAGTACTGCACTCTACCTATTGCACCACTGAGGATCACGGGCCAGTGTTGGGGGCCAGTGTTGGGGGATTCCCTGGTACAGGATTTCCTACTTGAGCAGGGGATTGGACTAGAAAGCCTCCAAGATCCCTTCCAACCCCATTAATCAACAACAACAACAACAACAACAACATAGAAACATAGAAACATAGAAGACTGACGGCATATATGACGTCAGAATATATGACGGCAGAAAAATATATGATGGCAGAAAAAGACTTCATGGTCCATCTAGTCTGCCCATATACTATTTATTTATTTTATTTATTTATTTATTATTCAGACTTGTATGCCGCCCCTCTCGGCGGACTCGGGGCGGCTCACAGCAAAATATAACAATCGTAACAAATCCAAATGAATTTAAAATATTTTAAAAAGTTTAAAAAAAAGAACCCCATTTACTAACAAGCACACACACCATGCATAAATTGTACATGCCTGGAGGAGGTGTTTCAGTTCCCCCATGTCTGACGGCAAAGGTGGGTTTTAAGGAGTTTACGGAAGGCAGGGAGAGTAGGGGCAGTTCTAATCTCTGGGGGGAGTTGGTTCCAGAGAGTCGGGGCTGCCACAGAGAAGGTTCTTCCCCTGGGGCCCGCCAACCGACATTGTTTAGTTGACGGGACCCGGAGAAGGCCCACTCTGTGGGACCTAATCGGTCGCTGGGATTCGTGCGGCAGAAGGCGGTCTCGGAGATATTTCCTGTATTTTATCTTACAATGAATGCCGCCGGCGACTCACCGCTGGTGAGGGTTGCGGCGTGGGTCGGGGAAGGAGGCCGCCATGTTGGGGCGGAGCCTGCGGCCCCCACGTCATCCCCGGGGGCCGCAGCGCGTCGTTTGGGTGCGTGGTCACCCAGTGAACCGGGCAGGAGGGAGGCAGCCCTATAAAAGGGGCTGCCTCGTGGCGTAGTGCCTCTTGCCCGCCGGCGCTGGACACCCGCCCACCCTCCCTCTGTTACAGGGTGCATATGATGGGTCGCCCTCGGTGGGGCCGAGTAGGAATTTTTTGCAGTCACAAGGAATTGGCCGAATTGTGGCTGTTTTTTCGCCTACTCCACTCTGTGCGTGGGAGTGTGGTTAGGGGGTGGTCTAACCAACTAGCGCCCCCCCCTCAAGGTCACTGGGGGGGGGACGGCCGAAAGGGGGCGGAAATGGGCGTAAGCAGCAACTGTGTGATCTCCTTTAGGGGCACCTCTACTGAGGTGAGGGGCGATCTCCTTCTCGGATTACAGGGCTCGACCGGCTTGGGTTCGGGGAGGGGGTCGCTCCTGTGGCTCGCTGCCTGTGGCGTATCAGAGACCAGTGGCGAGCCATCCCACACGCCGTGGGGGCGTGGCATTGGGCAGGGGGCAGGTGTAATTTTACCTGACCCTGCACCCGGGCAAGGAGCTTTCGCCCTAGAGTTGCTCAATTGAGTTTGTTGGAAAGTTAACTCCGCCCCCATTTGATTTATGCACCTTTGCAGGTCATGTGGTTTAATTGGCTAAATAGTTAATTTGAATTTGTTTAATAAAAGTGACCCTATTTATACCCACACCTTTGTGTCCGACTGTTACTCCGCCTGCGCCGCAATATATGTTTATCCCAGGCATGTTTAAATTCAGTTATTGTGGATTTACCAACCACGTCTGCTGGAAGTTTGTTCCAAGGATCTACTACTCTTTCAGTAAAATAATATTTTCTCATGTTGCTTTTGATCTTTCCCCCAACTATTATTATTATTATTATTATTATTATTATTATTATTATTATTGTTATTATTATTAATTAGATTTGTATGCCGCCCCTCTCCGTAGACCCCATAGACTAACTTCAGATTGTGTCCCCTTGTTCTTGTGCTCACTTTCCTATTAAAAACACTTCCCTCCTGAACCTTATTCAACCCTTTAACATATTTAACAACAACAACAACAACAACATATTTAACAACAACAACAGAGTTGGAAGGGACCTTGGAGGTCTTCTAGTTCAACCTCCTGCTTAGGCAGGAAACCCTACACTACTTCAGAGAAATGGTTACCCAACATCTTCTTAAAAACTTCCAGTGTTGGAGCATTCACAACTTCTGAAGGCAAGCTATGTTCTATGGTCACTTTAAGAAGTGCCAAAGTAGATAAGAAGACACTGAAAATAGCCCAGCCATGCGGTACGTGCAGCTAGATTCTTTTAAAGGTTACAGAAAGCTGGAGGAAATCCTTGTCCCTTTATCTTTTTTTTTTAAAAGAAAGAAAGCAAGTGCAATTCTTCCTTCCAGTCAGAGAGATTTTATTTTTTGGGGGTGGGGGAGAAATCCTTAGAAAAGAAGACCAAAGGTGGTGGTGGTGGGAAAGACCAGATGTCAAAGCAATACAAGGAAGGTGGAGATCCATAGCCCTGTTCCCACAGAAGTAAAGATGCACCATATTTTTCAGAGTATAAGACACACTTTTTTCCCTCCTAAAAGAGGCTGAAAATTTGGGTGTGTTTTATAATCCGAATGTAGCCCCGCTCACTCACTGGCCAACGAATCTGTAGGGGGCACAATCTGAGGTTAGTTGGGGGAAAGATCAGAAGCAACGTGAGAACATATTATTTTACTGCAAGAATAGTAGATGCTGGGAACAAACCTCCAGCAGACTGTTCTTTCGGGCTCTCTGGTAGAATCCTCCCAAAAATGCACAGGTACAAATTTCAGACACACACACGTTTGAAAATTAAAAACAATGTTCTTTATAATGAAAATTCACTTAAACCAAGCTCTCTTTTGGTATAGCAAAGAGCACTCGTCTCCAAACAAATTGGTAATTTGTACAAGTCCCTTATCAGTTCTGTGATACTTAGCTTGCAGCTTTGAGGTAATTCACAGTCCTTCTTCTTTCACAAAGTGAAACACACTTATCTCTGGTTTAGTTTCAAAGCGGGGAAAAATCAGCACACAAAAGGTCAAAGTCAGTAAAGCAGTCACGAAACACAACAATCAGATAATCCTCCACAATGGCCAAACTCACAGGCTGCTATTTATAGCAGCCTCACTAATTACCACAGCCCCACCCAACCACAGGTGGCCTCATTTTCTTTGATAATAATCTCTCAGTTGTTGTTGCCTATGCATCGCTCTCCGCATGCGTGGTTGTATCATTAACTCTTGTTCTGAATCCAAGGAGGAGCTAGATAATTGATCTCCTTCTGAGCTGTCTGCCCCACTCTCCTCCTCCCTGTCACTCATGTCTTCTTGGTCAGAGGAGCCTTCATCAGCAGATTACACCGGGGGCAAAACAGGCCTGCAGCATGTGGATGTCTCCCCCACATCCACAGTCCTTGGGGCAGGAGCTGGGCCAGAGCTAACCACAACACAGACGTGGTTGGTAAATCCACAGTCACTGAATTTAAACATGCCTGGGATAAACATAGATCCACCCTAAGATAAAATACAGGAAATAGTATAAGGGCAGACTAGATGGACCATGAGGTCTTTTTCTGCCGTCAATCTTCTATGTTTCTGTTTCCCTTCGGCCTCCATGTGTCCTCTTCCTGGCTGCAGAGATTTGCCACCGACAATGGCTTGTGTTTTTGGGTTCCGCATTGCGTTTTCAGCCTCCAAACGCTTGACATGCGCTGGTCAAAATAGCTACCTGGAACAGCTGCGGCTTTCACTTATCCCTTCTGCGCTTTGGCTGTTTTAGTCACTGGAGCTCTCTCCATCAGTTGTGCTTTTGAAGCTGTTTTTCAGTCCCAAAATGAGATCTTCTGTGCTTTGCCTGCTTTTCTAATTGCTGATCCCTCCAACGATCAGCTGTGCCTTGGAAGCACAGTCCCAATCAGACCCAACCTCAAAACCAGTGAGTGAACTAATATGCTGAAGCTGACCAGGCTAAGGGCTATTCGGATGAATATCTGGTACGCAAAATTTCCCACGACCCCTAGTTTCCTCCCCGAAATAGTCTGGAGAACAGAAGGGAAAAGGGGGACATGATTGAAACATTTAAATATGTTAAATGGCTGCCGATCAGTTTCCGGTCACAATTCAAAGTGTTGGTTATGACCTTTAAAGCCCTACATGACATTGGACCAGAATACCTCCGGAACTGCCTGCTACCGCACGAATCCCAGCGACCGATAAGGTCCCACAGAGTTGGCCTTCTCTGGGTTCCTTCAACTAAACAATGTCATTTGGCGGGCCCCAGGGGAAGAGCCTTCTCTGTGGCGGCCCCGGCCCTCTGGAATCAACTCCCCCCAGAGATTAGAATGGCCCCCACCCTCCTTGTCTTTCACAAATTACTCAAGACCCACTTTTATCGCCAAGCATGGGGGAACTGAGACATCGTCCCCCAGGCTTTTATATTTTATATTTGGTATGTATGTGTTGTATGGTTTTAAATTGCTGGGGTTTTAGATATGTTTTATTTTAATATTAGATTTGTTTCACTATAATATTGTTTTTTATTATTATAGTGAGCCACCCCGAGTCTTCGGAGAGGGGCGGCATACAAATCTAATAAATAATAATAAATAATAATAATAATAATAATAATAATAATTATTATTATTATTATTATTATTATTATTATTATTATTATAGGGTTAAATAAGGTTCAGGAGAGAAGTGTTTTTGATAGGAAAGTGAACACAAGAACAAGGGGACACAATCTGAGATTAATTGGGGGAAAGATCAGAAGCAACGTGAGAAAATATTATTTTACTGAAAGAGTAGTAGATGCTTGGAACAAACTTCCAGCAGACGTGGTTGGTAAATCCACAGTCACTGAATTTAAACATGCCTGGGATAAACACAGATCCATCCTAAGATAAAATGCAGGAAATAGTATAAGGGCAGACTAAATGGACCATGAGGTCTTTTTCTGCCACCAATCTTCTATGTTTCTATGTTTCTAAAACTAAGGTGCATCTTATACTCTGGAAAATACAGTAGTTTACAACAGGACGAAAAACAGACACAGATGCAAACAAAGGTTTCCCTTTCTAAATGATTATTGACAAGAAAGGGAATGGTCTGCGGTGCAGAGCTTACACCCAGTCCTTTGGAGATGGATTACCTCATTTAGAATTGGATTTAGAAATATATTTTACCAGGGAGAAAACCACACTGGATTCTGACTTAGTGAGCGCACAGTCCCACATAATTATCAATACTGACTTTGCTCACATAAGTTCTGTTCCTTTCCTCCAGGCATAAACCCAATCATTTCCAAGACGATTTCTTTTTAACCTAGAAAATGGTTCTGGCTATAAACGAATTGGGGATTTATTTCTAAATTATTTCTCTCTCATCTCTGCTTTAAGTTAAGTCTGGGGAAAAAAAAATAAAAGTCTCATCTTCTTGACATTTAATCACAACCTGGAGAACCAGCTGCACTTTTGAAAAACCTGGATATAAATGTTAAAAACCGAGAGGCTTGGCAAATTTCACTAGCTCCTTCTTGCCGGAGAATGTTCAATAATTAATGCCCCAAAGATAAATGACTCGAAGAGGAAACCTTAATGAAGGAGTCATTAAAAACTAAAAATATGTATAATTGAGGCCATCCGGTCCCAAGTGTCAGTAGACTGAAATGGAAAGCTCTTAAAATGTTATTGATGAGTTTTGCTGAGTATTGTATTTGGGCAAAAATAGAAAGATGACGTTGTGATGGACTGGGATTCTTGACAGGGGATGGAAAATTAGAGATGCCATGCATGCCAGCAGCTTCCTTCTAAAGGAGGAGTAGTTTCAATAGCAGCCTTCAAAATTAAGACATGGTAGCACCTTGATGTTACAAAGCTTCTTCATGAGAGTAGTCCTTATACCGTAGGTCACATGGCTTTCTTGCAGACATTTCATTACCAAACTAGGTAACATTATCAGGGCAGGTGATGTCTAGCAGTGATAATATTAACTAGCTTTGTAATAAAATATCTTGGAAGACCTATAGGAAATGTATGCTACCATGAAGAATTAACAGATATAATTTTAGCAATATGGTAGGTGGGTTGATGAGGATTATTTTGACTGACAATTAACAGCAGCAACAACTGGCTAGACTAAAGAAAGAATTAGGGGTGACCTGATAGCAGTATTTCAGTATTTGAGGGGCTACCAGAAAGAATGGGGTCAAATCATTCTCCAAAGCAGCAGAAGACAGAATATGGAAGGGAAGGAAGGAGGGAAAGAAGGAAAAAAGTACTTCATGGCCTTCTCTAAGCAGTTTACACAGTCAACATCTTGCCCCCCACAAACTGGGTCTCTACTAATTCCATATAATTTGAAGGTATATGTCTGTCTGTCTGTCTGTCCTGTCCTGTCCTGTCCTGTCCTGTCCTGTCCTGTCTGTCTGTCTGTCTGTCTGTCTGTCTGTCTGTCTGTCTGTCTGTCTGTCTGTCTGTCTGTCTATCTATCTATCTATCTATCTATCTATCTATCTATCTATCTATCTATCTATCTGTTATCTGTCTATCCATCCATCCATCCATCCATCCATCCATCCATCAATCTTATCTATCTATCTATCTATCTATCTATCTATCTATCTATCTATCTATCTATCTATCTATCTATCTACTAAAATGTAAGAATATTGCAGATTGATATAGGATTTCAACTCGTAAAATTGTTTCACTGGTGGGAAAAAAAATTGTATGGTTCAGGTGGTGGACCCTCTCCGTATAAATCCTGCAACATGATCAACATGCAATTAAAAGAAAACTGCTTGAAGAAACAGTTAATTCACTGGAGTCAAAGTTTAATGTCTTTCCTTAAAAATTAAAAAAAAATCAATTGTATCATCTGTTAGACCAGTTGTTTTGGCTTTCCTCGGTTGTCAAATTAGCTGGCAGCCAGCTCTTCCTGGTTTCTGAACTCTTGATTGGGCCAAAGAATGGAAATAGCAAGCGCTGTAGCCTGACCTTTCTCTTTCTTCCTTTCCTATGCCCCCTTTTCCCCCGCTGTAGGTGACATATTTTTAAATGGTTCTAAACTTGAAGGAAAGGGCTTTGCTGGAAACAAGCAAAATAAAAGAATAAATAAACTCGATCTCTTACTTTAAAAAAACGCAAACAAATATAATCACAGTGTCTTCTAAACCTAGGCTGGCTAAGTGAGAGCAGGACCATTAATAATAAATAAATAAATAAATAAATGGACTGCTATTCAGCTCCAAAAACTCATAGTCATCTGCAATATCAATAATAACATCCTAGATAATTATGATGATTAATCTACAATTTAATTCAAACCTAAGACCAGTAGAACTCTAATATTTCCAGTCCTAACCAAAGATCTGAGAATTATGAGGAAGGATGGTGTGAGTGTGTTAAATCAGGATGTTCAGGTCCCTAAATTTAAAATTTCCAGATACATTTATAAAGTGGTTGAAAATCTTTAATGGACATTTGGCTGAAAAAAAGAAAGAAAGAAAGAAAGAAAGAAAGAAAGAAAAAGAACTTGTGATTTATGGGGATGACAATTAGAAATGGTAGAGTAAAAAAAGAAGGAAAATATGTCATAATTTTAGAGAAGGTAAGAAATGTACTTGTAATATAATAATAATAATAATAATAATAATAATAATAATAATAATAATAATTTATTAGATTTGTATGCCGCCCCTCTCCGAAGACTCGGGGCGGCTCACAACAAGCGATAAAACAATATTGTACAGGCACAAATCTAATATTAAGAAAAAACTAAAAACCCTATCAATTTAAAAAACCAAACAACACATACATACCAAACATAAATTATAATAAGCCTGGGGGAAAGGTGTCTCAAATCCCCCATGCCTGGCAGTATAGATGGGTCTTAAGTAGTTTACGGAAGACAAGGAGGGTGGGAGCAGTTCTAATCTCCGGGGGGAGTTGATTCCAGAGGGCCGGGGCCGCCACAGAGAAGGCTCTTCCCCTGGGGCCCGCCAGACGACATTGTTTAGTCGACGGGACCCGGAGAAGGCCGACTCTGTGGGACCTTATTGGCCGCTGGGATTCGTGCGGTAGTAGGCGGTTCCGGAGGTATTCTGGTCCAATGCCATGTAGGGCTTTAATTTAATATTAGAATCCTTTCCTTCTTTCCTTTTTTCTTCTTTCCTTCCTATCAGTTCCTTTCCTTCCTTCTTTCCTTTCCTTTCCTTTCCTTCTTTTATTTCCTTTCCTTCCTCCTTTCCTTTCCTTCTTTTGTTTCCTTTTCTTCCTCCCTTCCTCTCCTTTCCTCTCCTCTCTCTTTTCTCTTTCCTCTTTTTTTCTCCTCTTTTTTCACTTACTGCTTGGCTTTCCTTACTTTTCTGTTTCAAAATCTGTATGGCTTTGACTTTTAAAATATTCTTTAATAAAAGTTTATACAGTATATATAAAATTCAAACTTCTGATACTTCTGCAGTTGTTATCCCTATCAGCCTATTTGCATCGCTTTGACAATGTTACCATTATTAAGCTAAATAGTCGGTAACTATTTAAAGAAACAAATTTCCATAACTGAAAGTTTGCTGCTGACAATAGTCTTTTGTTCACCTGAGATATGAAAGAGTGCTCTGTTATTCAGCAAGCATTCAGGAAATTTTATTTTTCCATCTGAAATTATGACTTCCTAGATTAGCATGGTGGCCTCGTGGTGAAGATACTAGTGCCCCAACTTGGAAGGCTGAGGGTTCAATCCTAGGTAGCGGCAGATTTTTCTCCCTTAGTGTGTGTTGTGGTTAGCTCTGGCCCAGCTCCTGCCCCAGGGAATGTGGAGGTGGGTGTGGGGGAGACATCCACATGCCACAGGCCTGTTTTGCTCCCAGTAGAATCTGCCGCTGAAGCCTCCTCTGACCAAGGAAGCGTGAGTGACAGGGAAGAGGGGAGTTTGGCAGACAGCCCAGGAGGAGATCAGTCATCTGTATCATCCCTGGATTCTGAACAAGAATTAATGACACATCCACGCATGTGTAGAGTGATGCACAGGAGACAACAACTGAAGGATTATTACAAGAGAAAATGAGGCCACCTGTGGTTGGGTGGGGCTGCTGTAATTAGTGCTACAGATAAAAGAGCAGCCTGGTGTTTTAGCCTCATGGCAGTTTATCTGATTCATTGTTTCGTCAAGATCGTGGTTTTTGTGCTGTTCAAGATTGTGTGTGTGGACTCTCTGGACTTTAGAATTGGACTCAATTTCCCAATTATTGGGTGAGCAATTGGACTGCATTTAACCTGTGCCTTGTGTGTACCAGAAAATCCCTTTGACATTTAAAAAGGGAGCTGTTTCTGTTTTTATGTTTATAAAAACTTTTGGGTTTTCCTTTTATCGTGTGGTGTGTGTCTTCCTGGACTAATTACCCTGTAATTACGGGCGGTTGAGACACGCCGGCAGAACAGTGTGCAAAGAAAAAATATCTGCTATGAACTCCACATAGGAGTCTATGGAGAGGTGCGGCATACAAATCTAATAATAATAATAATAATAATAATAATAATAATAATAATAATAATAATAATAGGCGTCAGGAAGGGCATCCAGCCAGTAAATACTCAACTCCATCCAATCGCCTTGACTCTACCCCAAATTAAGGAATTACAGGGCTATAAAAAGGGAGTTTTATTGTAGGTTCTTCTGGACAGATAATCGTCAACCTACAATCACAATTAAGCCCAAAATATCTATTGTTAAGTGACACATTTGTTAAACGAGTTTTGCCTCATTTCCCAACTGTTGTTAACTGAATCATCAGGGTTGATAGGTTAGTCACGCCATTGTTAAGTGAATTTGACTTCCCCATTGATTTTGCTCATCGAAAGGTTTCACAAGGGGATCACATAACCTTGGGATGCTGCATGGTTGTAAGTATGAATCCATTTATGAGTCTTACAATTGTGCGAATAACCACAAAAAAAGTGGCTATTATCCCTAACTGAACCAGAAGCAAACTAAAGAGGCTGGATTGATAGCCTAACTAAAGTTAACACCAAGCAATGTTAATGCTGCATGGATGTATCTTCTAGATCAGTGATGACAAACCTATGGCACGGGTGCCACAGGTGGCACGCGGAGCCATTTATTTATTTATTTATTTATTTATTAATCAGATTTGTATGCCGCCCCTCTCCGTAGACTCGGGGCGGCTAACAGCAATAATAATACAATATAAACAAATCTAATATTTAAGTTAATTTTAAAAAACCCAATTTAAGAAACCAATCATACATACTGACATACCATGCATAAATTTTATAAGCCTAGGGGGAAGGGAAAGTCTCAATTCCTCCATGCCTGAGGGCAGAGGTGGGTTTTAAAGAGCTTACGAAAGGCGAGGAGGGTGGGGGCAACTCTGATATCTGGGGGGAGTTGGTTCCAAAGGGTCAGGGCCACCACAGAGAAGGCTCTTCCCCTGGGGCCCGCCAAACGACATTGTTTAGTTGACGGGACCCGAAGAAGGCCAACTCTGTGAGACCTAACTGGTCGCTGGGATTTGTGCGGCAGAAGGCCATACTGCTGGCACATGAGCTGTTGCCCTAGCTCAGCTCCAATGTGCATGTGTGTGCCGGCCAGCTGATTTTTGGCTTCCACGGAGGCTCTGGGAGGGCGTTTTTTTTGCTTCCAGAGAGCCTCCAGTAGGATGGGGGAGAATGTTTTTACCCTCCCCCAGCTCCAGAGAAGCCTTTGGAGCCTGGGGAGGGTGAAATATGAGCCTACTGGGCCCACCAGAAGTTGGGAAACAGGCCATTTATGGCCTCCATAAGACCTATGGGGGGGCGGTGGAAGCTGTTTTCGCCCTCCCCAGGCATTGAATTATGGGTGTGGGCACTTGTGCAAGTGCAATAGGAAAAAAAGGTTCACCATCACTGTTCTAAATCTTTACCTTGTCATAGAAACATAGAAGACTGACGGCAGAAAAAGACTTCATGATCCATCTAGTCTGCCCTTATACTATTTTCTGTATTTTATCTTAGGATGGATATATGTTTATCCCAGGCATGTTTAAATTCAGTTACTGTGGATTTACCAACCACGTCTGCTGGAAGTTTGTTCCAAGGATCTACTACTCTTTCAGTAAAATAATACTTTCTCATGTTGCTTTTGATCTTTCCCCCAACTAACTTCAGATTGTGTCCCCTTGTTCACTTTCCTATTAAAAACACTTCCCTCCTGGACCTTATTTAACCCTTTAACATATTTAAATGTTTCGAACATGTCCCCACTTTCCCTCCTGTCCTCCAGACTATACAGATTGAATTCATTAAGTCTTTCCTGATACGTTTTATGCTTAAGACCTTCCATCATTCTTGTAGCCCGTCTTGTCAAATGTATTGTGTGAACAGCAACAACATGTTTAGTGTTAGAGGTCTGTAGAGAAAAGTAGAGTCCCACACTTAAGCAAGAAAAATCAAAAGTACACACATAGATTGAGTGAAACCAGGCTTAATAGCAGTAACTGTGAGAGGGATCTTGGAGTCCTAGTGGGCAACCAGTTAAATATGAGTCAACAGTGTGCAGTGGCAGCCAAAAAAGCCAGTGCATTAAGAGAGGGATACAATCAAGATCAAGTGAGGTACTAATTAATACCATTGTATAAAGGCTTAGTAAGACCACACCTAGAATACTGGAACATGGTCATTATAAAAAAGATGTAAAGACTCTAGAAAGAGTGCAGAGAAGAGCAACCAGGATGATTAAGGGGCTGGAGACTAAAACAGATGAAGAATGTTTACAGGAACCGAGCATGGCTAGTCGAATGTAGAGAAGGACCAGTATAGCAGTATTCCAATATTTGAGAGGTTGCCACAGAGAGGAAGGGGCCAAGGTATTTTCCAAAGCACCTGAAGGCCAGATAAATAATAATGGATAGAAACTGAACAAGGAGAGATTTAACTTGGAAATAAGGATACATTTTCTGACAGTGAGAACAATCAACCAATGGAACAGCTTTGCCTTCAGAAGTTGTGGGAGCTTTATCATTTAAGACTTTCAAGAAGAGATTGGACTGCCATCTGTCAGAAATTGTATAGGTGGCTTGGGCGGGTGATTGGACTATATGACCTACAAGGTCCCTTCCATCTCTGTTAATCTGTATGCAAAGCAGGCGCTTCTAATCTAAATTCCTGTTGCATTCTTACTGGTTCCACTACAGTAGCTAATACAGAACAGTGATATTGCTGTGACTGATAACATTCATGTTGTGTTACCAGAAGAGGGAGAAATGTGTGGTTTGACTCATCAATACACAACTAGCAGGGTGTGACTGAATGTCTAGAACTGATAATTATTGGTAAGAAATTCATTGGAATAAACATCTGGGGTTAAGTTCAAATATGGTGATATGGACACAGGTCTAAATAAAATCTCCTCTAGTTGAAATCTTGATGGCATTCAAGGAGTTCCCATTTGAAAAACAAAATGGCAAAAAAATAATTTGATTTATGCAGGAAACAAGAGTGAACACCTGATTATCACCAAGGGTAGTGAAAGCTCTCAGTGTCCAAGTATTCAGCCATTCCGAGAAGCATGTTAAGTACTGAAATGGATTATCGAGACAAACTCGATAGTTGGTGTTTGAAGCAAAGACTGAACAGAGAAGCTTTGATTTTTTTTCACCAACTGTTTTTGCCCAGTTATGTAATCAATCAGAGGTTTTCCTGATTAAATGTTAAATATGTTTGGTCAAAAGTAAATATGGTAATAGATTTTGTGGTGGCATGGCCAACATCCCCTTAAATGAATGGCTCAGATATGGATCAAGCCTTCTTCAAAAATCCCTTTCAACCAAAGCTATATTTTCTAACTGTTAATGGATTCAACCTGTAATTAAATAGAATTTATTCACATTACTGTTGTGCACACGAATGTAAGACAGAGGAAGATTCTAAGTGATTGGGATGATTAGGAAGGGAATCGAAAATAGGTCACCAAGTGTTGTATTGCCTCTGTTCAAATTGATGGTGAGACCATACTTGGAGTACTGTGTACAGTTCTGGTCACCGCAGCTCAAGAAGGATATAATGGAACTGGAAAAGGTGCAAAAAAGGGCAACAAGAATGATCAAGGAAATGGAGCCCCTCTCTTATGAAACTAGGTCACAATGCTTTGGTCTCTTCAGCCTTGAAAGGGGTGACTTGATCAAAGTGTATAAAATCATGCATGGGATAGAAAAGGTGGAGAGAGAAAAATTATTTTCTCTATCACATAATACTAGAACGAGGGGGCCCTCCCTAAAGCTCATAGGTAAGAAAGTGAGGACAAATCAAGGGAAATATTTCTTCACCCAGAGGGTCCTTGGTTTATGGAATTTACTTCCAGAAGAGGTGGTGACAGCTGTCAGCCTTGATAGCTTCAAGGCAGGGTTAGACAGATTCATGGATGCCAAGTGTATCGGTGGTGATTGAAACAGATGTCCATGTGCCGCCTCTATGTTGGTTGAGGCAGGCAGGGTTCCCTTGGGTACCATTTGTTGGGGGTCAAGGGAAAGGGAGGGTTTTGTCTTCTCTTTCTGCTCAAGATCCCCATGGACAATTGGTGGGCTACTGTGTGACACGGAATGCTGGACTCGATGGGCTTTAGCCTGATTCAGCATGGCTCTTCTTATTTATTTATTTATTTACTTACTTACTTACTTACTTACTTACTTACTTACTTACTTACTTACTTACTTACTTACTTATTTATTGGATTTGTATTCTTATGTTCTTATATTCTTATAAGTAGGAATCGGGTGAGAGTACCATATCATCTAAAGATATATTATATTTCCCCTATATAAAGAAGATTAAACTTGTCTTCTCGAGACGTCACTTTGGAGAAATGTCTCACCCACTTGGATAGATATCTGTCGTACACTGTCATGTAGAGTTGCATAGCAACCACCTTCCTGATGGTGATTTGTCTCACTCAATATGAAGGCTACCAACATGTGAGTGATTGTAGGACACTTGTTCATTTTATCTGGGGCGAAGATGCCCTTGACCAACACCAAGGGTATTGCGTCCAGGCAAACACAAAAGCAGGAAGTGTCATTGCTCCATCTCGGTGAGAAACGTATTCTCAGCTGAATGAGGAACACAAGGGAAATAAATTCTGAATCTCCATTTCTTTCATAATTAGAATGACACGGATGCCATTCATTAGTTTGTTCTTCACTCATTGTGAAACTGCACATGTTTCTCTGCAAGCTGTTCTTTTGATTGTCACTCAGTTGGGTTTAAAGGGCAATTAGGAGGGGGGCAAATCCACACGTTTTGGAGCAAAAAAGGCTTACAAAAATATGTGCCTTGCAAAGCTGTTTCCAAAGAGTGCCTATTTTTTGTTCCTAGTTTTAATAGGTTACAAAGGGGAAGTAGGAATATGATCTAACCAGTTTATGCATGCATACCCCATATGGTAAGAAGTGTATTTGCTGATAGGCAAACAGTCAAGAAATTATTTGCTGATCCTTTTCTACTAAAAAAAAAATAGTTTCTGAAATTCACTTCAGCACGATCATCAATAATAGTCATTGCTTGAAAAGAGAATATGGCGCCATATTGATTGAGTGACGTGATAGATTGATTGATTGATAGATAGATAGATAGATAGATAGATAGATAGATAGATAAAACAGACAGACAGACAGATGGATAATGGATGGATGGAGATATAGGTAGATATAGATCAATCGATTCGGTAGATAGATTGGTTTTGCATAGATGGATGGATGGATAGATAGATTATTATTATTATTATTATTATTATTATTATTATTATTAATTAGATTTGTATGCTGCCCTTCTCTGGAGACTAGATAGATAGATAGATAGATAGATAGATAGATAGATAGATAGACAGACAGACAGACAGACAGACAGACAGACAGACAGACAGACAGACAGATAGACAAATAGACAAATAGACAAATAGACAAATAGATAGATAGTCAGACAGACAGATAGATTGATTGATTTGCATGGATGTGTAGGTAGGCAGGTAGGTAGGTAGGTAGGTAGGCAGGCAGGCAGGCAGGCAGACAGACAGACAGACAGACAGACAGACAGATAGCCATCTTTATATTCTTACATTATTGGCTTGCCTTATCACAAAACTAAACTGAGATTCCATGCATGTGTATTACTCCAATTAAACATCGCCCTGAAAAAGAATATGTTGACCTCCGTTTAGCTCTTGGTTTGCCTCAAATCCTGCCTTTCAATCTCACAAAAAGATTAGCAAGGTGCCATGCAAAACACGCCGTATTAATGTAAAAAAATCCAAATGGAAGAAAAGGCAACCCAGCCTAAGGCAATAAGAAGCAGTCCAAATTCAAATACATATTAAAACCTCTGGACAATAGAATAGTTAACATTCTGGTCATGTTGTCAATACAACTATATGCTGAAGGCACACGGAATATTGTTACCTTCCCACCGAAGTGGTACCTATTTCTCTACTTGCATTTGCATGCTTTCAAACTGATAGGTGGGCAGGAGCTGAAGCAAAAGGGGAGCTCACCCCATTGTGTGGCGCTCAGGTCTCAGCAGTGGAATAAGTGAACAGTGTCCAACACAGGTCTCCTTGGTATCAGTGGAATTAATATGATGAAAGTCTGGATTCAACCAAATACATTTATCCTTCCAGCATAAGAGATGAAACCATACATTTCAACTTGTTTTATGCAGGCATCTATTCAAACCAATTCATAATTAAAATGATATATAAAGGTGTTAAATGGCCATAGGTGATAGCAATATCTCCTAGACTTATATACCGCTTCACAGTGCTTTTCAGCCCTCTCTAAAGTGGTTTACAGTATCAGCATATTGCACCCCAACAATCTGACCTCAAAATGACAGAGGTCTGAGTCAACCTTGAACCGATCAGGATCGAATGGCTGGCAGTGGGCAGTGTTAGCCTGCAATGCTACATTCTAATCATTAAGAAGGGAAGGAAGGAAGGAAGGAGGGAGGGAGGGAGGGAGAAAGAGGGAAGGAGGGAGGGAGGAAAGAAGGGAAGGATGGAGGGATGGAGAAAGGGAGGGAGGAAAGGAGGGAGGGAGAAAGAGGGAAGGAGGGAGGGAGGAAAGAAAGGAAGGATGGAGAGAGGGAGGGACGGAGGGAGGAAAGGAGGGAAGGATGGAGAGAGGGAGGGACGGAGGGAGGAAAGGAGGGAAGGATGGAGAGAGGGAGGGAGGAAAGGAAGGAAGGAGGGAGTGAGAAAGAGGGAAGGAGGGAGGGAAGGAAGGAGGGAAGGATGGAGGGAGGGAGAAAGAGGGAAGGAGGGAGGGAGGGAGGAAAGGAGGGAAGGATGGAGAGAGGGAGGGAGGAAAGGAGGGAAGGAAGGAGGGAGGGATGGAGAAAGAGAGAATGAGGGAGGGAAGGGAGGAGGGAGGAAGGAAAGGAGGGAAGGATGGAGAGAGGGAGGGAGGAAAGGAGGGAAGGATGGAGAGAGGGAGGGAGGAAAAGAGGGAAGGAAGGAGGGAGGGAGAAAGAGGGAAGGAGGGAGGGAGGAAAGGAGGGAAGGATGGAGGGAGGGAGAAAGAGGGAAGGAGGGAGGGAGGAAGGAAGGAGGGAGGGAGGGAGGAAAGGAGGGAAGGATGGAGAGAGGGAGGGAGGGAGGAAAGGAGGGAAGGAAGGAAGGAGGGAGGGATGGAGAAAGAGAGAAGGAGGGAGGGAAGGAAGGAGGGAGGGAGGAAAGAAGGGAAGGATGGAGAGAGGGAGGGAGGAAAGGAGGGAAGGATGGAGAGGGAGGGAGGAAAAGAGGGAAGGAAGGAGGGAGGGAGGGAGAAAGAGGAAAGGAGGGAGGGAGGGAAGGAAGGAGGGAAGGAGAGAGGGAGGGAGAAAAGGAGGGAAGGATGGAGAGAGGGAGGGACCGTGGAAGGAAGGAAGGAAGGAAGAAAAGAAGGGCAATAGCAACAGCACTTAGACTTATATACCGCTTCACCGTGCTTTTCAGCCTTCTCTAAGTGGTTTACAGAGTCATCATCTTGCCCCCAACAATCTGTGTCCTCATTTTCCCAACTTCAGAAGGATGGAAAGGCCGAGTCAACCTTGAGCCTGGTGAAAATCAATCTTCCAGGCAGCCGGCAATCAGCAAAAAGTGGCTTGCAGTACTGTACTCTAACCACTGTGCCACCATGGCTCGTGGTATATTAATTCTTCTCAATAAAAGGAGACGATAAAAACAAATGACCACTTCGTATTTTCCGAGAAGTGTACTCACCACCGTTTGATGGTTGACCTGGATCACTTCATCCCCTGCATGGATCTTCTTACATTGGTCTGCTGGAGACTAAAGGCAAAAGAAATTTGAAAACTAGTCATGGATAAGCACTTGCCCTCCACCGGTGCTATTCTAACTCTAACCAGGGGTGGGTTCTTCCTGGCTCGGACCAGATTGCTCAAACCGTTAGCGACCAATTTTTGACAGTTTTTTTCTGTGATCTGATGGCTTCTCCTCAGCTGTGCTTCATGCTGAATCTACCATCCGAGCATGCACAGAAATGAAATTGTGCAATGTGAACCAATGGCAAAGGTAAGTGGAACCCACCCCTGCTCTAAACAGTCACTAGAACAGTGGTTCTCAACCTTTCTAATGCCGCGACCCCTTAATACAGTTCCTCATGTTGTGGTGACCCCCAACCATAAGTCTAGTGCCAATTCTCCCCAGAGAGCTTTAAGCTGATTGGCAGGAAGGTCAGAGGGACACCCCCACTGTAAACACCTGATTGGTTGGATTGTAAAAATATGTTCCAAGTAGTGATGGGCTACCAAAATTTTTACTACCCCACTGTGGGCGTGGCTTATGCATTTTGTTTCAACATCTTTCAGTGCAAACTGGGAACTCTGGGGTGGAGCTCCAAATTTTGCTACCGGAACTGCGTTCCTGACTGTTCCCGTAGAAGCCCATCACTGATTCCAAGGCGCCAGAGTAGAAGCTTTAGTTCTTAACACCGTGGGAAATTTGTCTTTTCCCATGGTCTTAGGCGACCCCTGTGATACCATCGTTTGACCCCCCCAGGGGTCCCGATCCCCCCAGGTTGAGAACCATTGCACTAAATGAACTGTTGTAAGTTGTGCACTTCCAGGACTTCAATAGTCTAATCATGCCACCTCCTTTAACAGATTTATTGTGAGCCGCCCCGAGTCTTCGGAGAGGGGTGGCATACAAATCTAATAAATTATTATTATTATTATTATTATTATTATTATTATTATTATTATTTATTAGATTTGTATGCCGCCCCTCTCCGTGGACTCGGGGCGGCTCACAACACAATAAAACAATTCATAACAAATCTAATAATATACAATTTAAAATTTAAAATAGTTAAAAGACCCCATTTTTAAGCAGACATACCTACAAACATGCCATACATAAATTATATAGGCCCGGGGGAAATATCTCAATTCCCCCATGCCTGACGACAAAGGTGGGTTTTGAGAAGTTTACGAAAGGCAAGGAGGGTAGGGGCAGTTCTAATCTCTGGGGGGAGCTGGTTCCAGAGAGTTGGGGCCACCACAGAGAAGGCTCTTCCCCTGGGGCCCGCCAACTGACATTGTTTAGTTGACGGGACCCAGAGAAGGCCGACTCTGTGAGACCTAATCGGTCGCTGGGATTCGTGCAGCAGAAGGCGGTCTCGGAGATATTCTGGAGATATTATTATTATTATTATTATTATTATTATTATTATTATTACTACTACTATTATAATCTTCTTCTTCTTGTTCTAGGAGAGGGGCAGATGTTAACTTTCTACAGGTAAAAAGCACTACTTGCAACACAATGCAGGACAATTAATTTTGACTGCAGCCCTCTGTCTATTATTCGATCCGGGGGCAACACTATCATGCATTGCAATTTGAGAAAGGTGTGACCCAAGAGGCCATTTGAAGAAAAATAACACAAATGTTATGAGGCTGTCTGCACAAAAGCTGGAATGCAAACTGGCTCTGAACAAAAAGCTAACATGTTCGCAACCCAGCACTTCAAAAGCCACCAACTTTAAAGAAAGGAAGAAAGACAGAAAAGAATTCTTTGGAAGGAAAATAACCAAACCGTCCAAACTAGCACAAAAGAATCCCAACTTGGGGAAGAGTTTTTGTTAGGTACACATTTCAATTAAAGGCATCCCCCAAAGCATACACAAGAACTAACCGCGAGGCGAACAATGGGATCAGCAGCAAAGGAAAGTTGATTTCTTTCCAGTTTTCTCTTGTGCCTCCAGAGAAGGGAGGCACAACGCTCAGCAACGTTGTTTAGAATTGGGCAATTATAGAGGCTGCGGAAAATATATAAATTTATCTGAAGTCCAGCAGGCACAGTTTCTGAGATATTGGTGTGCTTTTCAAGGAAATAGCTTTTAAGTTTCTTTTATTCGTTTTAGTTAGACCCATACGTCTTTCTTATGGTGTAACTATCAGCTAAACCCCACTCTGCCTCATCCTACCAGCTGCTCTATGGACATCTTGGGAGACCATGGCATAATTCCTAGCTATAATTTGGCTAGCATCATCATCTCTCATCTCCCTCTCTCTCTTTCTCACTCTCCATCTTTCTTCTTTTTCATTATCATCTTTCTTTCTTTCTTTCTTTCTTTATATCTATCTATCTCTCTATCTATCTATCTATCTATCTATCTATCTATCTATCTATCTATCTATCTATCTATCTATCTATCATCATAATCTAACACCTCTCTCTATTTCTATCATCTGTCTATCTGTCTTCATCACCACCACCATAATCTCTTTCCTCCTCTTTCTCCTCTCCTCTCTCTCTCTCTCTCTCACACACAGATTATCTACATCATCTATTATGTTTCTCTTTCTCTCCTATATATCTTCATCACCATTATCACCTCCCTCCCCCCTCTTCTATTGTTTGCATGCCTGCCTGCCTACTGTCTGTCTGTCTATCTTCATAATCTATAATTTATCTTTCTCTCCCATCTTTTTTCTTCTTCATTATCATCTATCATATCCATCCATCCATCCATCCATCCAACATTTTCTTTCTTCTTTTCTTTCTTTCTTTCTTTCTTTCTTTCTTTCTTTCTTTCTTTCTTTCTTTCTTCATAATCTATTATCTCTCACTATTTCTATCATCTGTCTATCTGTCTTCATCACCACCACCACCATCTCTCTCCTCCTCCTTCTCCTCTATCATTTGCCTGCCTGCCTGCCTACTGTCTGTCTGTCTATTATCTTCATAATCTATCATATCTCTTTCTCTCCCATCTTTTTTCTTCTTCATTATCATCTATCATATCTATTTATCCATTTCTCTCTCTCTCTCTTTCTCTCTTCATAATCTAGCATCTCTTTCTCTTTCTATCATCTGTCTATCTATCTTCGTCATTACCACCACCATCTCTCTCCTCCTCCTCCTCTCTCTCTCTCTCCTTCTGTCTTCATCATTATCATCCATCATGCATCCATCCATGCATCCATCCATCCATGCATCCATTGCTAAAAGCATTACCGGACTCCATAGTGTCATTCCCAAACCCCCAACACTTTACCCTTAATCTACGGTTGACCTATCCAGATTCTTAAGGGGCGAGTACATGTGCACTAGAGTGCCTTATGTCCCCTGTCCTATTGCTCTCCTATATCTCCTATACCTTTCTTCTATTCCTATATCTCTTCTTCTATTCTTTCATTGATATATTCTATTACTATACCTTCTTTTCTATTATTTCTTAGATATATTTTACTATGGGTATCTCCTCTATAACCTTCATCATGTATTTTACTATGTGTATATAGATATATACCCACTAAAACCCTCATTGTGTATTGGACAAAATAAATAAATAAAATAAATAAATAAATATTTCCCCACCCCTCCTCAGATGTGAGGCCAAACATGGGTCCATGTCCCACCCGTGTTCAAAACTGAACCAAGCAATTTAAGACTTGAAACATTTGTGAATGCAGTCACAGAGACATGGAGAACCTCAACAAAACCTGTCTTAAAGCTGCACATTCCTGCCCTGCCAATCCAGGAAGTTTACTTTCCACCAGGAAGAGTGCCAAAGGCATCTTCTCTCTTGCTCTTCTGAATAATGTAAACACTCAATTTGTCTTTATTTACTCTCTCCTCCTCCTCACAACCCTTCCTTCCTGCTTCCTTCTTATTGTTGAAGAATCGGAGAAACCTATCCACCCACCCATTCTCTGCTTCTTTCTCTCTTAAAGTTTAAAATAGAGCTTTGCTTTTAAAGAGATTCCACAATTATAAAGGGGAAGAAAAAGGGAGGGAGACGATGCCCATTTGTGCTGAACATAAAGTGATATAAATATCGCAATAAAATTAGCGAGGGTGCTTTATTACTCTACTGGAATAACTGTTACAACATATTCTAGGTGGGTTTAGGAGACATCTGCAGAGACACAATCAGCACACCATCATCTGTCTTCCATTCTCAGAGAATCAGAAATCTCATCATCACCATCATCGTTAGTTACAGTCCTTTTGCCCCTCTCTCAATTTTATTGTGTTTCACCTAAAGAGTTTGCAGTATGTTTCCTAAGGAGCTCAGACCAGGCTCATATCCCCAAGGGGAATGGCGTGGTTATATCAAAGACACAATAAAGGCTAAACTCCCTTTTCCATTCTGCCTTGTTAAACTGGGATAATTTTATTCCAGTCTTCCCTAGACCATCTTTCAGATGGAAAATGAGCCTCGGGTAAAAAGAGCGCAAAAGAACCCTGAAAGCATTTCACTTTAATAAAATTCAGGTAAAGAAGATTTTATTTACTCTTCTCCATCCTTTCTGAGTATAAAATATAAGCCCATCTTCTTTTAGCACCAAACAGTGAGCATTCATTGGTGTAGGCAATTGAATTTGCCAGCTCCAGATAAAATCAGGGTGTGAAACCTCCACAATAGACTTATTTTAAATCTTGAAGGAGAAAAGGAGGGAGATTCAAAACCCCACTCTTTCTGATCAATGGGTCCATTAATAACATAAATATAAATATAAATTATAAATATAAAAATAATATATTAGCTGTAAAATCTACGGTTATATCCTAGCTGTAAAATGTTTTCCCTGCTCAGAGGTATACATTGCAAAAGGAATGGAATGGAATGGAATAGAATAGAATAGAATAGAATAACAGAGTTGGTAGGGACCTTGGACGTCATCCAAGCGCAGAAGGAAAATCTCGCTGGGACTCATGGGGGCTGCATTGAGCATGCAGATCAACTTTTGTTACCGGTTCGACATCTTTATCTGTACCGGTAGCAACCCGCTCCTGCAGGAGCGTCAAACTCAAGGCCCACAGGCTGTACCTGGCCCTTGACATGGTTGAATCCGGCCCTTGGGCCATCGTAGTCTACCCAACACAAAGAGGAGAGGATTGGGCCAGCGTGGCTTCCGACTGATCTACCCAATGCGAAAAGGAAACCTGCTCGTAGTTTGGGGAGTGGTGTTAAGCTGGACGTGCTCATCCAGTTGGCCAGTTACTCAGTCAGCCACGCTCACTTCAAGGTCAGTCACAGGCCTCGTGCAGCCCTCAATGAAACTGAATTTGACACCCCTGATCTATCGGAGTAGAAATGAATCTCCTGTTTAAACTAGTTGTGCAAAAAATTAAACAATGTCGTCTGGTGGGTCCCAGGGGAAGAGCCTTCTCTGTGGCGGCCCCTGACTGTCTGGAACCAGCTCCCCCTGGAGATTAGAACAGCCCCCACCCTCCTTGCCTTCCGTAAACTCCTTAAAACTCACCTCCGCCATGTGTATATGTCTGGTTTAATAATGGGGTTTTTAAATGTTTTTAAAATCTATTAGATTTGTCATGAATTGTTTTATTGTATGCTGTGAGCCGCCCCGAGTTTACGGAGAGGGGCGGCATACAAATCAAATCAAATCTAAAAATAAATAAATAAACAAACAAACAAACAAACAAATAAATAAATAAAAAATTGGATAGACTGAGGTGGTGGACTGCAATGCTGGTGCCATTCTTTAGAAACCACAACACCTATGTTGGTTTCAATAAATGTTCCTAATGGAATGAAAAAGAGGAATTCTTCTCCCAGAAGGAAAGACCTCTCTGCAATCAAAACATTTATATATATATTTTTAATTTTAAGATGTACTTGCTGCCGCCGTAGTTTCTTGAAGGAAGGTATCAGAACTGGCAATAAAGGAATGAATGCTTAAAGTAGATAGGGCTGTATGATGTCTAGATAGCTGCTATTCTGTAGCTTAATGCTGATTACATATCACTTTCTGATAAGCCTACTTAATTTCCTGGGCCCAAATATGCTTTATTAAGCTAGAGCTTTTAGAATGGGATTTTACAACAAAATGAAATTATAGAGTAAAAGAAAGAATGGTGGTAAAGAGAAAGAGAGATAATGATCATGTCTGTCTCTCTGTATTTATCTCTCTCCCCCCTCCTCTCCTCTCTCTTCTATCTATATTTATCTCTACATTGGGTGGGACTGGCCCAGAAGAAGAAAAAAAGCACCTTACACCAGAAATCTTCAAACTTGGCAACTTTAAGACTTGTGGACTTCAACTCCCAGAATTCTCCAGCCAGCATAGCATATTTTTTCTGGAAATCCATTCATACTCCCGCATCATTCAAAGGGTGTTCATTCCCAAAGTGCATTGCTATGTGTCTATAGAGATTCTCAGTCATCCAGGTCATGGTTGGCTGCGGCGGTACAGTGGTTAGAATGCAGCACCTGCAGGCTACTTGAGCTAACTGTAGTTCAGCGGTTCAAATCTCACCACCAGCTCAAGGTTGACTCAGCCTTCCATCCTTCCGAGGTGGGTAAATTGAGGACCCAGATTGTTGGGGGCAATATGGTGATTCTGTAAATTGCTTAGAGAGGGCTGTAAAAGCACTATGAAGCAGTATATAAGTGTGACCATAGCTATTGCTATGGTTGTCCCAAAGGTGCTTTTTCAAGAGGCAACTGGACTTCCTGATTTTTCTTTGAAGACGTTGTGCTTATCATCCAAGAAGCTTCTTGTCTGAGAAGCAAAATGACTTGAAAGAAAAAAAAACAATGAAAGTCCAGTTGCCTCTTGAAAAAGCACCTTTGGGAGAATCATGACTTGGATAACTGAGAATCTCCATAGACACGAGACACCAAGAACAATTTTAATAAGTTATATTTATATTATTAAATCATACATTTTTTATTTTTTTATTTTTTATTTTTTATTTTTTATTTTTTATTTTTTATTTTTTATTTTTTACTTTTTACTTTTTATTATTTATTTATTTAATTAATTTATTTATTTATTTATTTATTTATTTATCAGATTTGTATGCCGCCCCTCTCCGTAGACTTGGGGCGGCTAACAACAATAATAATACAATGTAAACAAATCTAATATTTAAGTTAATTTTTTTTAAACCCCAATTTAAGAAACCAATCATACATACAGACATACCATGCATAAATTTTATAAGCCTAGGGGGAAGGGAAAGTCTCAATTCCCCCATGCCTGACAACAGAGGTGGGTTTTAAGGAGCTTACGAAAGGCAAGGAGGGTGGGGGCAACTCTGATATCTGAGGGGAGTTGGTTCCAAAGGGTTGGGGCCGCCACAGAGAAGGCTCTTCCCCTGGGTCCCACCAAATGACATTGTTTAGTTGACGTGACCCGGAGAAGGCCAACTCTGTGAGACCTAACTGGTCGCTGGGATTCGTGCGGCAGAAGGCGGTCTCGGAGATATTCTGGTCCGGTGCCATGAAGGGCTTTATAACCAACACTTTGAATTGAGACCAGAAACTGTTCGGCAACCAATGCGGCCTGCGGAGTGTTGGTGTAACATGGGCATATTTAGGAAAGCCCATGATAGCTCTCGCAGCTGCATTCTGCACAATCTGAAGTTTCCGAACACTTTTCAAAGGTAGCCCCATGTAGAGAGCATTACACTAGTCGAGCCTCGAGGTGATGAGGGCATGAGTGACTGTGAGCAGTGACTCTCGGTCCAAATAGGGCCACAACTGGTGCACCAGGCGAACCTGGGCAAACGCCCCCCTTGCCATAGCTGAAAGATGTTTCTCTAATGTGAGCTGTGGGTCGAGGAGCACACCCAAGTTGCGGACCCTCTTATTATGGTTGGCCAGACAGTCAACCCTGTTGAGGACTGAATTTGGACATTTCTGTCCACCTATTAATAGGTCTTCAAAGTTGGCAACTTTAAAACTTGTGGACTTCAACTCCCAGAATTCTCCAACCAACAGAGCATAGTATAGCATAGCTGGCTGGAGAATTCTGGGAGTTGAAGTCTACAAGTCTTCAAGTTGCCAAGTTTGAAGATCTCTGGCCTCGACCATGATGGCAGTGAAGAAAAGGTAGCAAAAGATTTATAGATGCCACCATGGGAGAGAGGCAAGTCTTGGAAGGATGTCCGTGCTGTGATCTTTTTCAAGGCCTCCCTGCTTAAATCCCCCCTCCCAAAGTATTTCTTAACTCAGTTAAATCTGTAGATTATATGCAACGTTAAATCATAGAAGCCATGTGCTGAAACAGGACTTCAGAGACCAAGCACCAGGTGTTCAGATCTCCAAACAGCTGGAGACATCAAGAAACAGAATGAATTATGTATCGCAACGGTGAAGCCTACGCAAGAACGAACAATTTTTTTATTCTATTTAAAGCACAGGATTTGGGGCTATACGTTTCACACAGTTACTAAAAATGCATTTGCTCTGTTTTTCCTCCACCCACCCCCTGGTAAACTCTCGTGGCTTCTTATAATGTGTTTTAAAATAAAACACCCTGAACTGAAACACTTAAAAATATCCAGCATGACAAGCATTAGAGACACAAAATTCAGTGCACTGTCAGAATAACTTCAACTCAGTAAGGAAAAAAAAGGACAAAAAAAAAGAAAAGAAGAAGACCAGAGGATAAAAGCCATTTACGAGATAGCTGAAGATGAAAAGCTAGCAGTGGAATATAGAAAAAGCTACACAATAAATCTTAAGAAAGATTGAGCCCAGGTGAATGATAAACCCCCGTAATGTTCTTCTTTTCTTACATGCGAAACAAGTAGAATACAGGTAATCCTTGATTTATGATAACAACTGAACCCAACATTTATTTTGCTAAGTGAGACAGTTGTTAAGTGAATGACTGCACTTTAGGACAGTTAGTAATTCTCTAACTTCTCCATTGACTTTGCCCATCAGAAGTTCACCAAGATCATGGATGAGATCATCCAAGGGCATGGGGTGATGTATCATCAGTACGCTGATGATACCCAGTTGTACATCTCCACCCCATGTCCAGTCAATGAAGCAGTGGAAGTGATGTGCCGGTGCCTGGAGGCTTTTGGGGTCTGGATGGGTGTCAACAGGCTCAAACTCAACCCGGATAAGACAGAGTGGCTGTGGGTTTTGCCTCCTAAGGACAATTCCATCTGTCCGTCCATTACCTTGGGGGAGGGAATTATTGACCCCCTCAGAAAGGGTCCGCAACTTGGGCGTCCTCCTCGATCCACAGCTTCCATTAGAGAACTATCTTTCAGCTGTGGCGAGGGGGGGTGTTTGCCCAGGTTCGCCTGGTGCACCAGTTGTGGCCCTATCTGGACCACTGCTCACAGTCACTCATGCCCTCATCACCTTGAGGTTCGACTACTGTAATGCTCTCTACATGGGGCTACCTTTGAAAAGTGTTTGGAAAGTTCAGATCGTGCAGAATGCAGCTGCGAGAGCAATCATGGGCTTCCCAAAGTATGCCCATGTTACACCAACACTCCGCAGTCTGCATTGGTTGCTGATCAGTTTCCGGTCACAATTCAAAGTGTTGGTTATGACCTATAAAGCCCTTCATGGCATCGGACCAGAATATCTCCGGGACTGCCTTCTGCCGCACAAATCCCAGTGACCAGTTAGGTCCCACAGAGTTGGCCTTCTCCGGGTCCCGTCGACTAAACAATGTTGTTTGGTGGGACCAAGGGGAAGAGTCTTCTCTGTGGCGGCCCCAACCCTCTGGAACCAGCTCCCCCCCCGGAGATTAGGATTGCCCCCACCCTCCTTACCTTTCATAAACTCCTTAAAACCCACCTCTGCCGTTGGGCATGGGGGAATTGAGACTTCTCCCCCAGGCCTATATAGTTCAACATTTAGGTTGACACATGTTTTTTGCCATTAATAATTTAACCTATAATTTCATATATATATATAATTTTCAAATTCAGCAAAAAAAACCATGTGACATATATATATATATATATACACACACACACACACACACACAGTGGTACCTCAAGATACGAACCCCTTGTCTTACGAACAACTCGTGATACGAACCCAGGGTTCAGAAAAATTTTGCCTCTTCTTACGAACTTTTTTCGAGTTACGAATCGGCGTTCGGAGACTGCTGGGAAGCCGCGCGGCTGTTTTAAAAGGTGACAGCCGGGCGGCGGGGCTTCCCAGAAGCCTCCCGAACGCTAGTTTGTAACTCGAACAAAGTTCGTAAGAAGAGGCAAAATTTTTCTGAACCTCGGGTTCGGTTCGGGGGGGTGCTGGCAAGCCCCCCAGGCTGGCTGCGACCTTTTAAAACAGCCGCGCCGCTTCCCAGCTGTCTCCTGAAGCCGAACGCCAAAGCTGAACTTCCCCGTTCGGCTTCAGGAGACAGCTGGGAAGCGGTGCGGCTGTTTTAAAAGGTCGCAGCTGGCCTGGGGGGCTTGCCAGCACCCCCGAACCCCGAACCCGGGTTCGGGGGGGTGCTGGGAAGCCCCCCAGGCCGGCTGTCACCTTTTAAAACAGCCGCGCGGCTTCCCAGCAGTCGCCGAAAGCCGTTTTTTTGCGGGGGGTTTTTTGGTTGCACAGATTAATTGACTTTACATTGTTTCCTATGGGAAACAATGTTTTGTCTTACGAATCTTTTGTCTTACGAACCTCCTCCTTGCACCAATTAAGTTCGTATCATGAGGTATTACTGTATATATATATATATATATATATATACACATACATACATAGATAGATAGATAGATTAGATAGATAGATAGATAGATAGAGAGATAGAGAGATAGAGAGATAGAGAGATAGAGAGATAGAGAGATAGAGAGATAGAGAGATATAGATATATATAGAGATATATACCGTGTTTCCCCGATAGTAAGGCAGTGTCTTACTTTCGGGGTATGTCTTACATTGGAAAGGAGGCGCGCGAAGGAGGGGGCAGCTCCGGACCCCCCCTTTCCACCCCTTGTCGCCCGAGACAAGGGGCAGCGAGGCAGGGGAAGAGGCGGTGGCTTCCGAGAACATGTTGCTGTTATTTGCGTCAGGGGGGGCGCTTGGCGACCGCCTCTCCGCTCGCCAAGTGGCGGTCGCCAAGCGCCCCCCTGACGGCGTTCGGCGGCTTCCGAAGCGACGCTGGGCGAAAGAGGGTGGCCAGCAGTGGCGGAAGGTGAGAGGTGCCTCTTCGCCCGCTCGATCTGCCGGAGAGCCGGAGAAGGAGGCACCTCTCGCCTTCTGCTGCTGGCCGCCCGCCCTCTTTCGCCCAGCGCTGCTTGAAAGGACCCCCCCTTGGCTTCTGCTGGGGGTGTGTGTGGGGGTCCAGACGCCCCCTTCTCCGGCTCTCCGGTATATTGAAGAGCGGAGCGGGGAGAGGCGCCTGGCAGAGCGCTTGCAGGCGGCGGCGGGGGGGGGGGGGGACGATGGCGGCGGGGGGGGACGTATGTCGAGGTTCTACTGTCTCTTCATACTGTGTTTCCCCGAAAGTAAGACATATGTCTTACTTTCGGGGTATGGCTTATATTAGCCGACCCCCCTGAAACCCCCCATATGTCTTACAATCGGGGGGGTCTTACTATCGGGGAAACACGGTAGATATATGAAATTATAGTTTAAATTATTAATGGCAAAAAAACATGTGTCAACCTAAATGTTGAACTAGGAAAGTAGTATATATATATTGGTACGAAATACTGTAAAATATATTGTATAATGTTCTTAATTTTATATTTGTACATGTTCTGTATTTGTTCCATTTAATTTTTGTCATTATTTTTTACTTTTTTCTTTTTCCTTTTTGTATCTGTATTTTGTATTTGTGTGTTTTTTAACATCATTATTTTCAGTGCTGTTGTAACTTTGAATGATCACTAAGGAAACTGTTATAAATCAAGGACTACCTGTATAAATGTTTATGCATCCATATATGTATATGTGTACACGCACATAGATACACATGTAGACATGCATGGAAACAAGGACAAGAAGTATGAGGAAAAAAGAGAAACATACATTTTCTGTTGTTCCCGTAATCACGTGTAGTCCGTCATAGGTTGACTTAATATACATTCCCTAAAAAGAATGAGACGAGAAACCATTAATACAAACACACCTTTGTTCCTGCAACAAAGATGCGTGCATATTGTGCTCCTGTTAAGGACCCCAACCAGCCATCCAGCCAAGCCCTTTTCTAAAATACAAACATAATCCTAGAATGTAGAATAACATAATTCGAAGGGGTGTTAGAGGTCTTCTAGTCCAACCCCCTGCTCAAGCAGGAGAACCACTTCAGATGGCTGTCCAATTTTCTCTTGAAAGCCTCCAGAGATGGGACACTCAAAACTTTTGAAGGCAAGCCATCCGGCTGGTTAATTGTTCTCACCGCTAGGAAATTTCTCCTAATGGTGAGAACAATCCATTGTTCTCGAACTTTTCTTACACATTAACAGAGTTGGAGGAGACCTTGTAGGTCATTTAACCCAAACCCTTGCCCAAGCAGGAGACCCTACACTATTTCTGATAGATGGCAGTCCGGTCTCTTTTTGAAAGCCTTCAGTGATAAAGCTCCCACAACTTCCGAAAGCAAGCTGTTGCATTGGTTAATTGTTCTCAATGTCTGAAAATTTCTCTGTATTTCCAGGTTGAATCTCTCCCTGTTCAGTTTCCACCCATTATTCCTTTTCTGGCCTTCAGGTGCTGTGGAGAATAGCTTGATCCTCCTCCTCTCTGTGGCAGCCCCTCAAATATAATCCATCCATTCTGTCTTCTCGATTTTCTCTACCACTTCCAAACTGAAATGTTACCATTGAGCAATAGCATCTTGTTCTGGCCAGTAGTGTGCTAGTGGAATGGTTGAGTGTTGGACAAATGTGGGGTTTTATATTATATTGTATTTTGGTTTTTTATCTTTGTATGCCACTCTGAGTTCACTGGAGAAGGGCAGCCTATAAATTCAAATAGATAGATAGATAGATAGATAGATAGATAGATAGATAGATAGATAGATAGGTAGGTAGGTAGGTAAGTAAGTAGGTAGGTAGGTAAGTAAGTAGGTAGGTAGATAGGTAAATAGATTACATAGATAGATAGGTAGGTATGTAGGTAGGTAAGTAGGTAGATAGGTTGGTAGATAGGTAGATAGGTAGGTAAATAGATTAGATAGATAGATAGATAGATAGATAGATAGATAGATAGATAGATAGATAGATAGATAGATAGATAGATAGATAGATAGAGAGAGAGAGAGAGAGAGATTTCCCTTTAGCATTCCATGACCATCAAGAATTTTTACTAAGTCTGATAAACCCTGTAAGGCAGTAGTGGGTTCTAAATCCTGTTACTACCAGTTCGCTCATGCGCGTGCATGACACTTCTGCTCATTCAAGTGAGTGGAGTGGGTGGAGCCTCCCGCCGTCGCCACTACCAGTTCACAGAACCAGCCTGAACCGGGTTTGTAAGGTACAGAAACAAGTCAGACACGAGTTTTCCCAAACTAACAATATTTTCTTAAGTACAATTAATATTTTCTTAAGTACTTATTGTCAGCACTCCAAATAACATCCGAGAAATAAATCAGAGTCCAAACCTCATCTTCCTTCCAAGTTCCAATTTATTATCAGAGTCATGTTGGTACCGAACTGTAGTCAAGCTGGTACTAAGGTTCCTACAGTTCCTTACCCAGGTTCATCCCTCATCCCCACCCCCACAAGTTCATCACATGGACCAGTCTGATTGCTTGCAAGTCCACAGACCTCCTCCATAATTCTGCTGGTGCTGAACAAAGGATGACCTTGGACTTTCAAGAAGGAATTTGTTGTGGCTAGAAACTTTCCCTCTCATGCAACCACCCCTCCCAATTCTCCCAATTCTATTCTAACTGTGGGAGGCCAAAGTCTCTAACTCCAAACGGTGGCTTTGGCCTGACAGGAGACCAAGTGCAATTACCTTGACTGTAAACTCCAAACTTGACTGTAAAAAATATGACTTCAGCAACCGAGTTGTCGAAGGGTGGAACTCATTACCTGACTCAGTAGTGTCAACCCCTAACCCCAAACATTTTTCCCTTAGGCTATCCATGATTGATCTCTCCAGGTTCCTTAGAGGTCAGTAAGGGGCGTGCATAAGTGCACCAGTGTGCCTTCCGTCCCCTGTCCAATTGTCTCTCCTTATCTCATTTATCTTTTCTTCCTTTCAAATATGTTCACCTATACTTTTATATCTTTTCTTCTATTCTTTTCTTTACTTATATTATTACATATCTTTCTTTTCAATGTGTATTATGTATTGGACAAAATAAATAAATAAATAAATAAATAAATAAATAAATAAATAAATAAATAAATAAATAAATAAATAAATAAATAAATAAATAAATAAATAAATAAATAAATAAATAAATAAATAAATAAATAAATAAATAAATAAATAAATAAATAAATAAATAAATAAATAAATAAATAAATAAATAAATACCTGCAACCGACTGTTTCCAAATAGAAATGGTTAATATCAAAGCAGGTAGATCACCAACAGAGAATGGGAATCAGAGTCAGCCTCGACTTCACCAGAGAACTGAATCAAGTTTTGTCTTTATGTCCCCTTTGTGATCTTCAAATAGAAAACTTGGGGATTAATATTGGCCATATTACTGAGTGTGAAAAGCAAGGGATTTGGGCAGAGGGGGGGGGGGAAACAGAAGAACTTCAAACAATACTTTTTATTCAACAGAACCTACTTCTGTCATCTTTATACCCCATACAGAGCGCTAACTCATAATAAAAAAAACCAAAAGACCCGTTGAAGATTTAGATGTTATTTTTATTCAGCATGCTTGAATAAGTGCTGGGCGCATTTATCTGCCTTGAGAACAAAAAAACCAAACCAAAACAAAAAAACAACAGCTCTGCTTTTTTCCTATGAAGAACACAGCCCTTTGAAGCTTGTCTTTAAAATGAGAACAACTGGTTGGGGCATAAAGGCTGCACCTCTGCGAGGCTTCATCAAAACAAGCCAGCTCAGGAGCTGCTGAAGGACTACAAGGAAGGAATCGTAGCACGATGCTTGAGTGCTTCATCCAAATTTAAAAACCCCAAGTCCCAGGAGGCGTGCTACCCTCAACGAAAGAGAGGTATGCCTATTTTCCTAGCTTCAGTGCACCAGTGTGCCTTCCGTCCCCTGTCCAATTGTCTCTCCTTATCTCATTTATCTTTTCTTCCTTTCAAATATGTTCACCTATACTTTTATATCTTTTCTTCTATTCTTTTCTTTACTTATATTATTACATACCTATTCTCTTCAATGTGTATTATGTATTGGACAAAATAAATAAATAAATAAATAAATAAATAAATGAATGAATGAATGAATGAATGAATGAATGAATGAATGAATGAATGAATGAATGAATGAATGAATGAATGAATGTGCCATCTCCAGATGTGTAAGAGAAACTGGGAGAAAAGTAGGCTATGGATTTGCAGTATTGGTATGAGCTCTAAACCAGATGGTTTGGAGGCATGCCTCTCCCCCCCCCAAATGGGGTCAACCACACTGTGAAGAGAGAGAGGGCTAAGACAGCCAATTGTCTGAAATGACATAGGGCAGGAATGGCAACCCTTTTTTCCCTATTGCGCATAAGCAAGTGCCCACACCCATAATGTAAGCAGCCCCGAGTCTTCAGAGAATACAAATCTAATTAACTGGTCGCACGAATCCCAGCGACCAGCGAGGTCCCACAGAGTGGGTCTTCTCCGAGTCCCGTCAACTAAACAATGTCGTTTGGCGGGACCCAGGGGAAGAGCCTTCTCTGTGGCGGCCCCGACCCTCTGGAACCAACTCCCCCCAGAGATTAGAACTGCCCCCACCCTCCTCGCCTTTTGTAAGCTCCTTAAAACCCACCTCTGCCGTCAGGCATGGGGGAACTGAGATATTCTTTCCCCCTAGGCCTCTACAATTTATGCATGGTATATTTGTATGTATGTTTGGTTTTATAATAAGGGGTTTTTAGTTGTTTTAGTATTGGATTGTTACATGCTGTTTTTTATCACTGTTGTTAGCCGCCCCGAGTCCACAGAGATGGGCGGCGTACAAATCCAATAAATAAATAAATAAATGAATGAATGAATGAATGAATGAATAAATAAATAAATAAGTAGATAGATAGATAGATAAATTGAATTGAATTGAATTGAAATGAAATGAAATGAAATGAAATGAAATAAATAAAATAAAATAAAATAAAATAAAATAAAATAAAATAAAATAAAATAAAATAAAATAAAATAAAATAAAATAAAATAAAATAAAATAAAATAAAATAAAATAAAATAAAATAAAATAAAATAAAATAAAATAAATAAAATAAAATAAAATAAAATAAAATAAAATAATTCAATGTCTGGGGATGGTGAAAACGGCCTCTCTCGGCCCCTGGAAGCCGGAAACAGCCTATCTCAACTTCTGATGGGCTTGGTAGGAACCATTTTTCAGCCTTCCCAGGCAAAAGTGCCCTCCCAGAGCCTCCTCATGAGCCAAAAATCAGCTGTCCAATGCACACATGCACATTGGAACTGAACTAGGGCAACAGTTCATGTGCCGGCAGATATGGCTCTGCGTGCCACCTGTGGCACAGCTGCCATAGGTTCGCCATCACTGATATAGGGTGGGTCTCCTGCTTGAGTAGGGGGGGGGTATAACTGGAAGACCTCCAAGGTCCCTTCCAACTCTCTTATTCTATTCCAAGGGGTCTCTCCAATCTTGGCAGCTTTATGAGTTGTGGGACTTCAATTCCCACAAATCCTGCCGACTGAGGAATTACGGATGTTGAAATCTACAACTCCTAAAGTTGACAAGTTCGGAAAATTCTATTCTATTCTATTCTATTCTATTCTGTTCTGTTCTATTCCATTCTTCTAATTCTATTCTATTCTATTCCATTCCATTTTTTCCATGACATTCTTTTCAGAAGTGACTGATCTTGGCATGGTTAGCCTCAGGTTGTCCTGCACCCTGAGCAAAATGATATGAGACAGCTGGCTGGAGTAATAATTTGAGAGCTTTGGTAACAACCCTCTGCGCCCAGTCCAATGCAGTGGGATTTTGCAGACCACATTATGTTAGCTTCAACCAATGATTTATGTAAGTTATACCTCCAACGAAAGCTGTCTTGTTACAGATGTATTAAAAAATTGTTGAGGTTGGAGAAAAACTTTATGCATGCGATATTAGATTTGGTGGAGAATTGACTAGCCCCGGCCTTTTGGAGGGAGGAGATGGGACAGAAGGCGACACATCAAATGATCTGTCGGCTTCCTTGGGCAGAGCATGGAGGGCACATATCAACCCAGAACATCTGGTGAGATGCATTCTTGATGGATGGGAAACTTGGAAGCAGTTTTCCCAAAGGCTGTAAAGCAGTTTTTGCAACCTTCTTCTGGTCTTCGTCCAAAATCTTGTCTTCCCTCTTGTATGCAGAAACATCACATCTGCCTGAATCTTTGACATTTGTGGCGTTCACTTTATGGGATTCTCCAAGGACTAGTTTATCCTTCATAGCAAGAAGCTGCTGACGCTAAAGGAAATCTATAGCTTCCCGTGCCATGGAGACACTGCTTGAGGGACTGTTCCATATTATGTTCCATCAGACAAGCAGACCAAACTTTACAAATTACCCATACAGGATATTTATTTATTTTTTCTTCCTCTCTGCCATCTGTTATGGGGTGGTAGAGAGAAAAAAAGCTGCCTGAGGCAGTTCCCAGTCACATCAAAGCATCCGTCCTGTATGAAAAGATGAGTGTGTATATGAAAAAAAGATATGGAAGGGAAGACCTCGATGCAAGTGTGAGCAGGGCCTTATCTGCTGTGGCCTAGAGGTGGAGCTCTTGGCTTACAATCAGGAGGTTGTGAGTTCAACTCTAGGTAGAGGCAGATGTAGGGTCTCATGCTTGGGCAGGGGATTAGACTAGATGACCTGCAAGGTCCCTGTCTGTTATCCATGCAGTCACATGAATGGAGAAATACAGTGATAGCTTGTCTTACAAACTTAATTGGTTCCGGGACGAGGTTCTTAAGGTGAAAGTTTGTAAGACGAAACAATGTTTCCCATAGGAATCAATGGAAAAGCAATTAATGCGTGCAAGCTCAAAGTTCAACTCTTTTGCCAGCCGAAGTGCCTGTTTTTACGCTGCTGGGATTCCCCTGAGGGTCCCCTGCATGGGAAACCCCACCTCCGGACTTTCGTTGCCAGCGAAGTGCCTGTTTTTGTGCTGCTGGGATTCCCCTGCTGGGATTCCCCTGCAGCATCACAAAAAGACGGAAGTCCGGATGTGGGGTTTCCCATGGAGGGGAGCCTCAGGGGAATCCCAGCAGCACAAAAACAGGTGCTTCGCTGGCAACGGAAGTCCAGAGGTGGGGCATCCCAGTGGCGGTGGTGGATTTGTAAGGTGAAAATAGTTTGCAAGAAGAGGCAAAAAAATCTTAAACCCCGGGTTTGTATCTCAAAAAGTTTGTATGACGAGGCGTTTGTAAGATGAGGTATCACTGTATATTGTTGCCTTTGAAGCTCCGACAACAAGCAGTTCAACATTCCCACAAACCCAAACGTTTGCGCCTTCTATTTTGTTTGTGCTTCTCCTGCATAGTTGAAAAAAAAATAACAACCTACCTTCAACAATATACTCTTTGCCCGTAATCTTTCCTAAATTATCCATTCTTTCTTGTACATAGCTCCCCTAGGACAAATGTTTTTCCCCCCTCTTTTTTGGGTGATCCATTATTTATTTCAGTACAGTACAAAGCTCAAAGAAGCGTGTAGGCTGAGGGATTGCTGCAATCCCATTCATGATTATTTCAGAAAGAGAAAAACGTGGTCAGGTTTCACTCAAATGTACACCAAAGGCAATTTATCCCTATCTTGTTACATTTCCGAAGAAGAGTGAATGTCTCAATGCTATTTTCCACAATAGCCCCGGTACACTGCTTATATTTTCTCAGAAGAGCAGATAAAAATATCTCGATACTTGGGGGGTTTCCTGTGTTGAGTGAACTCAGTCTTTAATACACAAGATTGGGATTCGTTTAGCCCAGGATGGTGGGCATGGGTTAATAGTGCACTTCAAGCAGAAGATTCTACTAGCCCCTTTGAGAAAAACTAAAGGTTGAGTCCATGACTTCTACATGTTGAACAGTTGCTCTGTCCCTAAGGTGGGTCATCCCTCTCTGCCTTCAGAAGTTGTGTAGCTTAATCACTGGAGGGTTGTAAAAAGAGACAGGACAGTCACTTGTCTGTGATGATACAGTGTCTCCTGCTTGAGCGGTGTGGGGGTGGGGTTAGGCTAGAAGACCTCCAAGATCCCTTCCAACTCTGTCATTCTACTCTACTCTACTCTACTCTACTCTACTCTACTCTACTGCACTCTACTCTACTCAACTCTAGCCTAGCCTAGCCTACCCACTCTACCCTAATTTACCCTACCTACCTATCTATTCTATTCTACTGTACTGTACTGTACTCTACTCCAGTGATTTTCAACATTTTTTGAGCCGCGGCACATTTTTTACATTTATGAAACCCTGAGGCATATTGGGGGGGGGGGGAGCTAAAAAAAGTTTGGACAAAAAAATTCTCTCTCTCTCTTCCTCCCCTTCACTCTATTTCTTTCTCCCTCCCTCTTTCTCTCCCTTCCTTCCTCTTTCTCTCTTTCTCTCTCTCCATCCCTCTTTCTTTCTCTCCCTTCCTTCCTCTCTTTTTTGCTCTCTTTCTCTCCCTCCCTACGTCCCTCTATGTCTTTCTCTCTCTCTCCTTCCTTCCCTCTCTTTCTCTCTTTCTCTCTCTTGCTCTCTCTTTCTCTTTCTCTTGTTCTCTTTCTCTCTCTCTTGCTTTCTATCTCTCTTGTTCTCTTTCTCTCTCTTGCTTTCTTTTTCTCTCTCTCTTTCTTTCTTTCTCTCTTTCTCTCTCTCTCTCTTTCTTTCTTTCTCTCTCTCTTTCTTTCTCTCTCTCTTTCTTTCTTTCTCTGTGAGCTTCGCGGCACACCTGACCATGTCTCACGGCACACTAGTGTGCCACGGCACACTAGTGTGCCACGGCACACTGGTTGAAAAACACTGCTCTACTCTACTCTACTCTGTTCCGTTCCACTCCACTCCACTCCATCCCTGTTTTCTACTTTATTCTACTCTACTCCATTCATTCCATTCCATTCTACCTGTTTTCTACTCCACTCCACTCCATCTCATCCCATCCCATCCCATCCCAACAAATCAATATCTAATCTGATTTCTGCTAGATGCAACATGTTGCTCTGCAATGGTCAAGGGAAAACCTGACATTTCAATTCAGCAGACTTGAGATGGAATCCTCGACTGGAGACAACGTGTTCCAAGCCTGTCCTCGCGAAACAAGGACAAAGAAAGCTGCCATGCTGTTATTAATTTAAAGGCATTTTATCCAACCAACGTTGCAGCTTACTAAGGTTTCTGGGAGAGTCCAACTAACGCAGGAGGTCATTAAGGAGGAAGAGAAATGCAACTTGCCAAATATTATTTCACCTCTGTTCATTTTCTACTTGTCAGATTATTCACACTTGCTCTTTTATATTATTGTGAAATTCATGCAGTTCTCAGACTATTTTTTTCAGTTCAACTGACAAAATATTGGGATTTGGAACCACTGTGCTCAACACAAATGAATTTCCTTGGTAAATTGGCCATTAAAAAAAAACAAAACTAAAAATGGAAAATCAAGAGCTGCAGTTCTGTGATAATTGAAGATTTTTGATGGAACTCAAAAGGAAAAATAATACTTCTTGGGGAAAATGTATCTGAGAAAAAAAATCCAGAGCAATAGTTATAGTGCTTTGTAGCTAAAGTTGAGCACTGTCAGGCTGATTAGCTTCATCTGATGTGACACAAATTCCAAGCAGAATTGTGCACTGCCCAAATATTAGTTATAATAAAAATTCTTCTCTAGGCATTTTTTCCCTGTAATTCAGAGGAAAAGGATCTATGTCAATGCTAGACATTTCCTTCTTCTGTTCCTTTTCTTTTCCATTGGGATGGCTTCCTTCAGAAACTGAAAGCATGTTGCTGTATTTTATAGGTGATGAGATTCTTTCCATACAAACAGGCAAGTTACAATCTCAGAACAGAACAGAATGGAATGGAGTCGAGTGGAGTGGAGTGGAAGGGAAGGGAACAGAGAACAGAGAATAGAGAAAGAAAGGGAAGGGAGAATAGAGAATAGAGAAGGGGAGGGAGAATAGAATAGAATGGAAAGGAATGGGATGGGATGGGATGGGAGGGAAGGGAACGGAGAACAGAGAACGGAAAGGAAGGGAGCATAGAAAATAAATAGTAGAGAATAGAGAGTAGAGAATAGAGAATAAAGAATAGAGAGTAGAGAATAGAGAATAGAGAATGGAGAATAGAGAATAGAGAAGGGGAGGGAGTAGAGAATAGAATAGAATGGGATGGGATGGGAGGGAAGGGAACGGGGAACAGAGAACAGAAAGGAAGGGAGCATAGAGAATAGAGAGTAGAGAATAGAGAGTAGAGAGTAGAGAATAAAGAATACAGAGTAGAGAGTAGAGAATAGAGAGTAGAGAATAGAGAAGGGGAGGGAGTAGAGAATAGAATAGGATGGGATAGGATGGGATGGGAAGGGAAGGGAACGGAGAACAAAGAACGGAAAGGAAGGGAGCATAGAGAATAAAGAGTAAAGAATAGAGAGTAGAGAGTAGAGAATAAAGAATAGAGAGTAGAGAATAGAGAATAGACAGTAGGGAATAGAAAATAGAGACTAGAGACTATAGAATAGAGACTATAGAATAGAGAGTAGGGAATAGAGAGTAGAGAATAGAAAATAGAGAGTAGAGAGTAGAGAGAGTAGAGAATAGAGAGTAGAGAGTAGAGAATAGAATAGGCCTGAAGGGACCTTGGAGGTCTTCTAATTCCGCCCCCTGCTCAAGCAGGAGAACCTATAACATTTCAGATAAGTCTAGACCAGCGATTCTCAACCTGCGGGTCGCAACATCTTTGGGAGTTGAATGACTCTGTCACAGGGGTCACCTAAGACCATCAGAAAACACATATTTCCGATTATCTTAGGAACCAAGACACCACTCCTCTATCTGTCTCCAGGTGGGTCCTCCCACATGCAAATAAATTACTGCAAAAAAAAAACCCCTACCATGGGAACTTCTAAGCATGCGCAGAAGCCTAATTTCTGGCATTGCACATGTGTTGCCATCTTGTTTTTGAATTTTTTTTTAAATAAAAAAAAATTGTCACTGTGCATAACGCGTGCGCGCGCCCATGAGGCACGGCTACACAGCACAGGAGGAAGCGAACCGGCAGTGAGGCAAGTTAGAACCCACCCCTGAGTTTCCTAATAATTTTATTATTTTATGGTTGGGTGTCTCCACCACATGAGGAACTAACATGTATTAAAGGGTCGCGGCATGAGGAAGGTTGAGAACCAATCCTCTAGTCTAGACTCTTCTTAAAAATCTCCAGTGATGGAGCACCCATGATTTCTGGTGGCAAGCTGTTCCACTGGTTAATTGTCTTCACTATTAGGAAGTTTTTCTTTAATTCAAGGTTGCGTCTCTCTTTGATCAGCTTCCAACCATTGTTTCTTGTCCTGCCCTCTGGTCTTTTGGACAATAATTTGATTGTCTCTTCCTATATCCTTTCTCTATTCTTTCATTGATATATTTTATTCCTATATCTTAATCCTATAGCCTATATCTTTATTCCTATATTTTATTCCTACTGTATATCTCTTCTATTCTTTCTCTGATATATTTTACTACGAGAATATCCTCTATAATCTTCATTGCGTATTCGACAAAAGAAAGAAAACAAACAAACAAACAAACAAACAAATATTAAGGTGTGGAGATATTGCTATTCTCTTCTTTCAGTAATCATAAAAGAATATAGGTTAGCAAGGGAGGTTAAGAGTCCATCAAGAGTTGGCCGGCTGATAAATTCAATAAAAAGTTAAAATAAATTAAATTAAGCAGCTCTGTGGTTATGCCACAAAGAACACGGGTCTACTGTTACAAGGGTCAGAATAATAACAATAATAATACTTAATCACTTGGGTGGTTTGGCAATGGGTGGGTTAATTTGTCTTTGAGAAATGCAGTATTCTTTTTATTGTTAATATTTCCCCCCCTAATGGCTCCCTTCACAGTGAAAGGAAGATCGCCATGGCCAAGAAGTAAGAAGAGTGATGGGAAATGGACCTAAAAGATGGACTCTGAGAAGGTGGGTTTTAAATTTAGCTTGCCTAAGACCCAAAAAACAATATATGTCTGGCCAGCTTTAATCTCAGAGTTAAGAATCTGCTTTAAGTAATCTAGGTTAATTTTAATAAAAACAACAACAAACAACAATGCAACAGACTTGAGAATAGGGCTGAAGAAGGCATGTTGAGTTAGATCTTCTACTTCCAAGTGGATCTCACTTGAGTGAAAGGAAGTAATTGGAGCAGATCTGGAAAGGCTCTTTGGATTTGACCAGAATAGGGCAGAATAGGCCAAATATGCATTTAATTGTTAAGCATAGGAGCAATTGACTCTGAATCGATGGTATGTATTTTAGCTTTGTCTTGAGCCAAAAGCAGCAACCAAACAACAACAACAACGACAAGAAAAGATTGCATATAAAGAATTAACTAGAAAGAGGAAATTGACAGGTGACATTTAGGTTTACATTTTACCTCTGCATTTTTTTTTTTTTGGCTCAGTTTCCTAATGGGGATTGTTCAGTTGCAACTCTATTATGATTATTTGATTACCTCTTTTGGTGGGGTCTTATGTTTTATGCAACACTTAAAGACACAGGCAACTAGACATAGGCAGAACATGGGCAGAACAGCATTATAACATCTTCCCTCCCTGACCAACAAAGGTAGGTCCTCTAATCTTTCTGGGCCAAGTGATTCAGTCTTCCATCAGATTCATATTTCTGTCAGATTTTGAATCCCATTAACAACAGTGAAAGCCAAACAATGAATGTTTCATTGACAATGTGGGATGTTCATGGACATTCTAAAACTTCACCCTAGTTCCGTACTGGAAACATCAGCACCATCAAAACACACCCATCCATGTTTGTCAACCATGGCAATCTGAAGATGTGTTGATTTGGCTAACCAGAATTCCTCAGCCAACCTTTTGGCCAAGGAATTAGAGGAGTGGAAGTCCATGCATCTTCAGGTTGCCATTGGTTTAGATCAGTGGTTCTCAAACTGGGGGTTGGGATCCCTTTGGGGGGGTCAAATGACCATTTCACAGGGGTTGCCTAAAACCAAGGGAAAAGACAAATTTCCCATGGTGTTAGGAACTAAAGGTTCTATTTTGGTGCCTTGGAACATAGCCGCTCCGAGTTTCCAGAGAGGGGCGGCATGCAAATCTAATAAATAATAATAATAACATATTTTTACAATCCAATCAATCAGGCATTTACAGTGGGAGTGTCCCTCTGATCTTTCTGCCAGTCAACTTAAAGCTCTGTTGGAAGAATTTGTGCTAGACTTATGGTTGGGGATGATCTCAACATGAGGAACTGTATTAAGGGGTCACGGCATTAGAAAGGTTGAGAACCACTGGTTTAGATAAAGATATTAGAATTGGGCAGAAGTCTCCCGAGAGATGTTGGAGTCTGAATTCGACCTCAGTTTGCTACCTATCCTGATCTACCACCTGCAGCAACTACTTCATGATGGCCATAGTAGGGCTGATATCCCCTTTTAATCATCTTATTTGTTTTCAAGAAATCTGGTACACTTCTGCTTTGCTCCTGCTTACCAAACCTTCACTGGGCATGATGCTCGTTAGATGAACAACTTCAAGATGAGCTGACTGAGACACCAGAGAATCTGATGAAAGAGAGATGATATGATCACAGATACCAGACAGCGTTTTACACTGTGGGAGAGGAGGAGAGAAAAAGAGAAAGAGAGAGAGAAAAAAGAATTCAGCACAAAACATTATAATGGAAGCACAAAGACTCACATCCAAACATTATCTGCCCGGCATGCATCTATCGGAAGCAGAAAAATTGACATATATATTTCCCCCCCTCTACTTCCCTAATTATTACCAAGTTTGGTAAAGGTCCTCTTGTTTTTATTTGCTTGTTTCCACCACCACCACCCTCTTCCCTGTGTGTAATATGTAAACCCAGCCATTACAATTTTCAGTTGGGTTGACGGGTTAATCTAGACCAGGGGTAGGCAAAGTTGGCTCTTCTATGACTTGTGGACTTCAACTCCCAGAATTCCTGAGCCCGTCATGCTAGCTCAGGAAATCTGGGAGTTGAAGTCCACATTTATTATTTATTATTTTATTTATTATTTGTATTTGTATGCCGCCCCTCTCCGCAGACTCGGGGCTCTTCATAGAAGAGCCAACTTTGCCTACTCCTGATCTAGATCATTGGTTTACAAAACAAACTTTAGAAACTGTGATTCGAACTGCATTATGAAATTGTCTATTTGCTACCCTTTTGTTGCATCTACCATTTCCCCCCCAAAATACGACCTATCCTGAAAGTAAGTCCTAGTTTGATTTGTACACATGCGCCCAATACAGTGATGGGCCCCACCTGGTATGGATGGGATCGGCGATCTGTTAGCACTTTTTGATGGGTTCCGGAAGCTGGCACAACTGCAAGCACGACTGACATGTGTGTACGTGCCTCTGGGAGAGATTTCACTTCTGCACATGCCCGGGTGAGATTTCAACAATTTTTACCCTCTTTTTGCTTCTGCACATGCGCAGAAGCAAAAAAAAGGGCAAAAATGTGTTAGTACATGGTACGTAACCTACTTGGGTGTCGCCATACAGTAAATTAACAATGTTAGTGTTAGAGCCCCACCTTTTGCAGCATTTATTGAATAGGATTTGAGCAATCTAGCACCAATGCCTTTATCGAATTTATCTAACCATGCCGTGGTTTGCACAATCCAGGATCCCTAGTTGCTAGGGGTAAGTTGCTGAAACATTGTTAGTATGCTAATTGATGCATCCTTCTTATTCTTCCTAGAAGACTCATTTAAGTGAGGAACCATCCATCAGGCGGCACCAGGAGCAATTCTCACAGGGCTTATTGAACGATGCTTAAGAAATGAACAACTAAAACTAGGCTTGCATGCAATAGCTTTGCCATCCTGGATAAAGCTAAAAGGCCGCCCAGCTCAGCACGTTCCTCCTATCCATAGTACAGTGGTATCTCAACTTAAGAACAGCTCTACTTAAGAACTTTTCTAGATAAGAACTGGGTGTTCAAGATTTTTTTGCCTCTTCTTAAGAATCATTTTTTACTTAAGAACCTGAGCCTGGAAAAATTTCCCAGGAAATTTGAGAGCGGCATGAAGGCCCGGCCAGTTTCTTACCATTCCCCCTTTAATCCCGGCAATCTCGGGCTTTTCTGCGCTGCCAGAGGAGCCTTTTGGTGGCGCTCCCTCTCTCACCTCCTGGATCTCTCTCTCTGGCACAGTGTATGGAAGGCAAACTTGTGCCGGGTGTATGGGAGGTGCGTGCTCCTCCTCGCCGCCTCAGAATCCCTCTTTTTTTTAAAGCCTTAAAGTTTTTAAAGCCTTAAAGTATTTAAGGGCAGTCCGAACAGGACCTCCTCCTTGCCCAGCTTCATCCCGAAGCGAACACCTGCCCGCCTTCCGCTATCATACAGTGTGTCTCGAGGAGGTTGCTTCAGGGCCGAATAGGAATTTTTTGCGGCTTCCCCTTTAGAGGCGGCCGTTTTTTCGCCTATTCCACACTGACGGTATGGATGGACTGGTTAGGGGGTGCGACACCATGTAGATATTTGATTAATTTGGCTTCCCTCTGGTCACTGGGGTTTGGCAGGTTAGGGGTGGAAATGGGCAGTAGGAGCAACTGCGCATGTTCCTTTTGGGCATCTTTTAAAAGGATGATGGACCGCCTCTCTCCAGGAACTATAGGTTGGTACAACTTCGGGGATTGGAGAGAGGATGCCCATGGGACTCACCGGATCCAATTGCCCTCAGGGATTGGAGGGTGAGCTCCTCCCACATGCTGAAGGGCGTGGCTCGGATCCAGGTGAAGGTGGCTACCTTCACCTGGTTCAGCATGGAGTTATGCCCAATAAGTTGCCCAGGAAGATTTTGACAGGAATTTCCACCCCGTTAGCTTTTGGCCTCTGCAAGTCCTTTGTTTACAGTTGAATTTGAATTATTGAAATATTTAAACTTACGTATTTAAAGTTATGTTATTTAAATTTATGCTAATTTAATAAAGTGACCCTATATTTAACCCATACACTGTCTCAGCGTCTTTACTCCGCTTCCGGGGCAAATTTGCTTTTACATTGATCCCTATGGGAAAAATCGCTTCTACTTACAAACTTTTCTACTTAAGAACCTGGTCATGGAACAAATTAATTTCTTAAGTAGAGGTACCACTCTACTCCTAGTTCCAGAGCTGGTCCAGATTCAGCCTCATTTTTATGCATTGAATAGGTGTTGCTCTATGTCAGCTCCAGCACGCATTTGTGTGCTGGCCAGCTGATTTTCAGCCTTTCCTTTTCTCGTATGTCCAAAGCAGAATTGATGCATTAGACATTTTCCATTGTTCGCCTTTTCTTCCTGAACGAGAATCGCTCGCTAGGACCTTTCAAACATCTACAAAACTGCCTTGTTCAGCGTGAACGTTTTGCCCTCTTCATTAGTTTTCCGAGAGTCCGGCGTTCAAAAATTAGCCTTTGACCAAAGGTACTTTAGGTATTAAATTTTGGCAGGAAAATTCATACATAATGAGAAAAAGGGGTGGTGGTGTTTTGTTCACCTCCCAGTGTAATTTGGCAAGGTATCAAATCAGGCCATATGCAGATTAGGTTCAAATGATCTAAAGCTAGCTTTGGGTTAATTGCTTTCAAATCTTCGTATAGCTAGAATATGATGATACCTTCTGATTTCATTTTGCTACCACATTGTCCTTGCAATCTAAACCAACCCTTTGAGGTGTTATGGCTAGTGATGAGCGAACCCAACGGTGTGTTAATTTTTACGTGAAAGGACCGCCCTTTGCTTGCAGCACCGCTGCGGCGTCCTTTTTGTAAAAATAACAATGTTTATTTTTACATGAAGACCTCCCTTTGAAGGAGCTGGGGAATCCCTCCCACAAAGAGATTCCGGGGGCGGAGCTTTGATGTCACCGGCAGGTTGCTAAGGACGCCAAGGTGATCACTTCCTGGATTCCATGGAAAGCTCCTGAACTTTGCCCGAAGTTTCAAAAAATTTTGGGTTCGTGTTCGGCATACCGAACACCGCAAAATTCGGTACGGACCCGAATTGTGCGGGTTCAGTTCGCCCATCACTAGTTATGGCACTCAGATATCTTAACCATGAAATAAAAACCAAGAGAGAGTTGTGATATCCGGGAATAGGTGGTTGGAGTTATTCTCTTAACATTAACACTAACATTGTCCAGATTTGGGGGAAGTTTATGATCATCCTGAAAATTTCAACTCTACCCTCCGAAGTCTCATCAGTGCCCCCAAATCACTCAGTCCTACCTTGATAAAGTGATTTTTAAAAAATTAAAATGGAATATATGGCACTGATGGAAGAGTTATGCCTCAACCTGATAAAATGTTATTAAAGCAGAAAATGGATGCCAGAAAACAGACAAGCTTCTACCCCTTCAGTCTAAAAATAAGGAAAAAAAATATAGTAGTCTCATTTGTAAATGGAGTACTTGCTGGAATTCTTGCAGTATAACCTTAAACCTTTTCTTTAATATATTAATGACAGTCCTGAGATTCTTGGTACATAAAATAACTCTTTCCAGTCTAGATCACACAGAGAAAATCTGACAGCCCCAGAGAAGCGTATAATAACATGATTATAGAAGGGACACCTATCACTAGGTTCATATTCACATAACACACATAGCACTTTGATAAATTGAATCTGAGTGTAAGTAAGAAGCATCCTTTTTTTAAAAAAAGTTGATCATTGACCCTTTTGTAGAAAAAAAAAAGCTCTGGTAGCTATTGATCAGTGACATTCCAAGTGTGAAAAATGTCTACCAATATTTGCAATGATAATCTTTAATTAAACAAAGGCCCACAATGAATTTCGGACATGTAGTGCCATCATAATTAACATGATGTCTTTGCACATTTTTTTGAAAAAATCTATAAGTAGTGGAAGCATTAGAATAATTCTTTTGGAGCGCCTTGACAGCCCATATAGATTTATAATCTGAATGTCCACAAAGTGACATTAGCTGTAAATAAGGCATTTTAGTTGCATCAAATTTTGCCCACTTTTGCACTAGATATATTGGAGCAAAAGTAATAATCTTTGTATTATTATGAACAGGGGAATATAAAGGGAGTACATATTTTCTGTTTCTTCTATTTGGCATGGTCGCATCTCCTTTCAGAAGTGGCCATAGAGGGAGATAGGAGGTCAAAATCAAGCTGCTAATCCCTCATCCGTTTTCTTCCTTTGCTCAAAAGAATTCTGAGATATTTCCAATTGCCAACACATTCAATGACTTCCTACCAAAACTATACACACCTGGTTCCTTCAGACATATCTGCCAGGATCTTCCCTGGTCCTTAGGCAGAAAAGAGACGTCAGCATCCTGAAAACATGCCACTAATGATCTGGTTTCTTTGGTAGCTTTCTATGAGTAGGGCAGTATCTACTCAGTTAGACTCATCTCCCTTCCCCTCCCCTCCCCCTTCCTCTCCTCTCCCCTCCTCCCCTCCCTTCCTCTCCTCCTCCCCCTTTCCTCTCCTTTCTCTCTCTCCTCTCCCCTTCCCTCCCAACTCCTTCTTCTCTCCCCTCCTCTCCCTTTTCCTCCCCTCTCCTTTCCGCCACTCCTCTCCCTTCTCCTCCCCTCCACTTTCCTCTCCTCCATTCCCCTTTCCTCTCTTTCCTCTCTCTCCTGTCCCCTCCCCTTCCCTCCCCACTCCTTCCTCTCTCCTCTCCTCTCACTTATTCTCTCCTTCCCTCCTCCCCCTTTCCTCTCCTTTCTCTCTCCCCTTCCCTCTCCCCTTCCCTCTCCCCTCTCCTTTCCCCCACTCCTCTCCCTTCTCCTCCCCTCCACTTTCCTCTCCTCCATTCCCTTTTCCTCTCTTTCCTCTCTCTCCTGTCCTCTCCCCTTCCCTCTCCATTCCTTCCTCTCTTCTCCTCTCTCATCTCCTCCACTCCTTTCCCTTCTCCCCCTCCCCTTTCCTTTCCTCCCTTCCCCTTTACTCTTCTTCATCTCTGTCCTCTCCTCCCTCCCTCTCCTCTGCTCCCCTCCCTTTCCTCCCCTCCTCTCCCTTCCCCTCTCCTCGCCTCCCATTTCTTCCCTTTCTCTCCCTCCTCCCCTCTCTTCCACCCCTCCCTTCCCCCTCTCCCCTCCATGCCTCTCCTCTCTTCTCCCTTCCCCTCTCCTCCTCTCCCCTTTCCTCTCCTTCCCCTCTCTTTTCTTCTTCCTTCCTCTCCTCCCCTTCCATCTCTTTCCTCTCTCCCCTCCCCTATCCTTTCCCTCTCTCCTCTTCTCCTCTCCTCTCCCCCTCGTCTCCTTCCTCTCTTCTCTCCCTCAGCCTCACCTTCTTTCAATTACTGCAATGCTCTCTACATGGGGCTACCTTTGAAAAGTGTTCGGAGACTTCAGATCGTGCAGAATGCAGCCACAAGAGTCATTGTGGGATTACCCAGGTTCACCCACGTTTCTTCAACACACCGTGGCTTGCATTGGCTGCCGATCACTTTCCAGTCACAATTCAAAGTGTTGGTAATGACCTATAAAGCCCTACACGGCATCATACCAGAATATCTCCGGGATCGTCTTCTGCCACACGAATCCCAGAGGCCAATAAGGTCCCACAGAGTTGGCCTTCTCTGGGTCCCATCGACTAAACAATGTCGTCTGGTGGGCCCCAGGGGAAGAGCCTTCTCTGTGGTGGCCCCAGCACTCTGGAACCAACTCCCCCCAGAGATCAGAACTGCCCCCACCCTCCTTGCCTTTCGTAAATTGCTCAAGACCCACCTATAATGCCAGGCATGAGGGAATTGAGACATCTCTCCTGGGCTTACATAGTTTATGTATGGTATAGTTTGTGTTGTATGATTTTTAAATGATGGGTTTTTAGATAATTTTTAATATTAAATTTGTTACTTTGTATAATGTTATTATTATTATTGTGAGCCACCCCGAGTCTGCGGAGAGGGGTGGCATACAAATCTAATAAAACTAAAACTAAACTAAACTTCTTCTCCCTCCAGAATGTCCAAGCTAATAGAATTTGAAGGACAAATCCATGACCGATGTACATTTGCATCAGTCATCTATTTGGGTTAGCTGCCTTGATTGTTTGGATAGCAACCCCAGGCTAAATTATTCTAAGTAAAACAAAATAAAATAAAATGTGAGAGGAATCACTACCATCATTTTTGGCTCAATAGCTGCACTTCTAATGGGGCTTCCGCATGAGAGAAGCACCTTAAATCTCTTCTAAATCACATTAAACCAGCAATCAATCCCCTGCATTCGTCATGTCTTCCTTGAAGCCAAACATGTACAGCAGTAGTGTCGATTTGCAAAATAATGATTCCCAATGTTAGGTAGACTGCACGAAGCATCAGGCGAACCCACCCGAAGCTACAACGGGCACTTACCACATGAAGAATTTTATTTTCTGTTTCATACACTGTGCAATCCTGTAAAAGAGAAAGGGGAGGGAAAGAGTTCTTAAAACTTCGACGGAAATCTACTTGGTTCAGTTAGATTAGCTGCTCTTTGAAAAATAGCACTTTATTCAGCTTCGGATGACAATACATCGAAGTGCCCCCAATCTGATTTCATCTGCTAATGGAGAAATAAATTCCATCTATGTATCACATTTTGACACCACCCATCTCTCCTAAATTGGCCGTTTGCAATACAAGCATAAAAAGTGGCATAAAAGCGGAGATACAACAAAGTTAAAATAGAGCTAAGAACAAAGTTAAAATTAGGACATTACACCTTTTAAAAAAGCAGATCGTATCATGAGCCACCTTCAGAACAGCATATCACTCTTTGACCCTCATGCCACTTGGCAAAGCGGGTCTTAATTCTTATTATTCCCTACTTAGAATGACCAGTAAGTACTTGGAATCAACATACGCAGAGGTAGTTAGGTTGGAAAAACAAACCATAAATGCAAAAATATCTTTAAAATTATTTGGAGAGAAAGAAAGAAAGAAAGAGAGAGAGAGAGAGAGAGAGAGAGAGAGAGAGAGAGAGAGAGAGAGATTGGAACCCTGTGCCAGCACATTATGTTTTGTTAAACCTTTTCAGTTCTAATTTCCATTATGAAAGATGGTTAAATAGATGTGTCAAAGGGGAACACCAGTTTAACATCTTCTCTTGTACTGCAAACTGGGCATACAAAACATTTGCTAGACCAATTCTTGAATACAGCTCACCTGTCTGAAACCCGCACTGCATATCGGACATTAATACAATTGAGAGAGTCCAGAGATATTTCACAAGAAGAGTCATCCACTCCTCTGTACACAACATAATACCTTATGCCACCAGAGTTGAAACTTTGGTTTTGATAACTTAGAACTACAACACCTTCGGTTTGATATCTGCCACAATGTCCTCCTACCTGTTAATGACTGCTTTAGCTGCAACCACAATAATACACAGGGACACAAGAGGTACAAACTTAAAGTAAACTGCTCCAAACTCCATTGCAGAAAATATGACTTCAGCAACAGAGTGATCAATTCCTGGAATGCATTACTTGGCTCTGTTGTTATATCCACAAACTCTCATCACTTTAACTTTAGACTGTCTACTGTTGACCTCACCCCATTCCTAAGTGGTCCATAAGGGGTGTGCATTAGTGCACCATTGTGCCTACCGTCCCTGTCCTACCATCCCCATTTATTAGTATCCATTTCCTGTATTCATAATTTTGTTTACACATATCTATTATCTTATACATGCTTGACAAATAAAATAAATAAAAACATGCCTAAAAATAATGCCAGCAAAAAATCTCTGTACATCAGAGATTTTTTTTCCCCTGCCATGTACATCAGAGTAAGACTTTGTCCAGGACAATCTACATCCTGTTTTACCCGATCTTACAAATGCTAATCATTTTCCCGTTTTCTTTTTTATTGTCTTCAGTTGTTTGGGGTTGATTTATCCAGGAAGGCTACAACATTTTGAAAAGTGTACATTTTATGCATGTTTGCATTTATGGTATAGTGGTGCTAATAACTGCTTCCTTGGCACTTGTTTTGACTCTTCCCTTCCAGGTAGATGGGGGGAGGGAAGCAACTATTTATTCCCTGCCAAAGAAAGGTTCCAAGGAATTTTCAGGACTGAGCAGTAGGTTTCTTGCTGTTACCTGAATTACAGGTTACCCAAATGCTAAGGATGAGAGCTCTACCTTTTACTGAAAAATGTTGCCCAACCACCTGCAGACTCTGTTGTTTATCAAGGCTCAATTAAAATCCCAGGGAGCTATCGAGGAGTTTTTTTAAAAGAAAGATGCTGTATTTTTTGGAGTATAAGATTCATCCCCCCACAAAATTTTAAATTGCTGGGGTTTTAAATTGGTTTTAAATTGCTGGGGTTTTAGATATGATTTATTTTAATATTAGATTTGTTTCACTGTTATATTGTTTCTATTACTGTTGTGAGCCGCCCCGAGTCTTCGGAGAGGGGCGGCATACAAATCTAATAGATAGATAGATAGATAGATAGATAGATAGATAGATAGATAGATAGATAAATAATAATAATAATAGAGGATGGAAATGTTGGTGAGTCTTATACACAGAATGCAGCCATTTTGGCCCTCTGTAGCTCAGCCCTGCGTGAAAACAGGCGTACAGAGGGTTTGGGAAGTCTTCAGAGTGCCCCTGGGGGCTGGGGGGAAGGCAAAATCGCCTCCATTTTTATGAAAAATTGGTGAAAATGGTCTGTTTTTCACCAAAATGGAGTGTGGGAGGCCTGCAGAGTGTTCCTGGGAACTGAGAAGGGGGGAAAAAACTTTTTTTCCTGACTTATCTCTTCAAAATCGTGGTGTGTCTTATACACCTGTGTGTCTTATAATCCAAAAAATATGGTATTTTTTTCCCTTTGCCGGGTCGTGTCTGAGTCTAGAAATGAAACCGAGAAGCACATCTCTGTTTCATAGCCGAGGAAGCCAGCATTGTCCGAAGACATTTTTTTTTGGTCATCATGTAGCCAACATGGCTATAGGCCAAAGGCACGTGGAACACCATTCCCTTTTCCCCATCAAAGTAGTACAGTGGTACCTCTACCTAAGAACGCCTCTACTTAAGAGCTTTTCTAGATAAGAACTGGGTGTTCAAGATTTTTTTGCCTCTTCTTAAGAACCATTTTCTACTTAAGAATCCGAACCCGGAAAAATTTCCCAGGAAATTTGAGAGTGGCACAAAGACCCAGCCAGTTTCCTGCCATTCCCCCTGGGTTTCTCTCTCTGGCGCAGTGCATGGGAGGCAGCCTCGCGCTGGGTGTATGGGAGGCGCATGCTCCTCCTCGCCATCTCAGATCCCTCTTTTTTTTTTTCAGCCTTAAAGTTTTGGATTTTTTTGATTCTCCTCACCTCACCTTCTTCCTTCAGCAGTGACTGTCCTCCTCCTCTTCTTCCTCCTCCTCCTCCCACCCAAATTCTGAGCTTTTATTTCTTTCCTAATGGGTTTGCACGCATTATTTGCTTTTACATTGATTCCTATGGGAAAAATTGCTTCTACTTACAAACTTTTCTACTTATGTACCTGGTCACAGAACGAATTAAGTTCTTAAGTAGAGGCACCACTGTACCTGTTCATTTACTTGCATTTGCATGCTTTTGAACTGCTAGGTTGGCAGGAGCTGGGACAAGGAAGGGGAGCTCTGCCCATCACGCGATGCTTGGATCTGGAACTGCCAACCTGCCAAGTCAACAAGCCCAGCATCTTAGGCCACTACGCTTCCATCAAGAAGACGGTAGGGAGAAGTAAAAATATAAATAATGGGATTACAATAAGGAAACATATAAGGTTGTATCAGTGATGGGCTCATACAGGTACGGTCAGGTATGCAGAACCGGTAGAAAAATTTTGGTCAGGTACACAGAACTGGTAGAATTTTTTTTTTTCCTTTTTCCCCCTTCTGGGTTCTGGGTCTGTTTTTCCTATCACAGTAAATGAGGCTGAATGTGTATAGTTTTAGAAGAGCTGTGCATGCATGTGTGTGTGTGTATACACATACAGTTTAAATAATGATAATGTATATTTTTGTGTGCCTGTGTGTATAATATGTATGTACACATATGGCATATATACATAGAATTAAATAGTATATTTTGGATGTTTGGTAATAGTAAATGATAGGGAAATCGTATCTCTTTGAGGCAAGGAGGGGCCAGGCACCCTAACCCTGAGCCAAACCCTTGACATGAGTGAAGTCAAGTTGGCCACCTTTCATGACCTTTAAGCCACCCCAGTCACATGATCATCAAGCCATTCCCACCTGGTCACATGGCCAGCAAGCCACACCTAAAAATAATCCACGCCCACAGCATGGTAGTAAAAAAATTTGCAGCCCTTCACTGAGTTGTATTTGTTTAGATTTGGGTTTTTTTAAATACTTATTAACAGACAAAATAGGATTTCATAAGGGTTTCTTTAGTCTTTTGTGGAAAATGTATAATGGGGGAAGGAGGCATACGGCTTAGATTTTTAACTTCTTAAAGACACGTATTGTTTTTATTATATTTATAGAATATCAATGCTGCATTTAATTAGAGGATAATTCTGACCTATCTGGATGACAAAATTAGAAAGAATGGAGTACGGGTGTGTGTGATTTGATGCCAAAATTGAATAGATGGCATTTAAAAATTTGGAATATATAAGATTTACTAATTCGAGACTATTTTATTGTAATAAGAATAGAAGGTGTATTATTTTTGTATGTTGTTATGTGGAGAGAGAAAAACAGAGGATGGTAGGGAGCAATTGTGTCAATTTTGGTGCATGTACTTTACTCTTATCCTAGGCACAGAGACACCCCATCACTTTATTTACCTATTCAGCAATGGGATTAGTAACTAAATGGAAGCTGTTTTGTAAAAGTGCTTATACAATCTTCTCCAAGGATTATGCATTGGTGGAAAGAGGTTAAGTACCCCCAAACCGCTATGGTCCTTGATCTACCCTAAGACTGCTTTGCTTCTTTTAAGATTATTTTTCTCTCTCTCTCTACCTTGAAGGAATAATCTCAGTTTGACTCCGGTAAATCAGGACTGTGTGCAGACAAATTCAATGAGAGGCAACAACTAACCACAAATCCTTGACAGTATAAAAGAGATAACAATGGCATTAGCATTTCTTTTTGTAGGGTTGTATGTGTGTGGGGAATAGACTTTTAAAAAAATTCACCAGCACAAGATGCAAAACATGGACTTATTAAAAGATGTTGAACACTCTGCCATCCTGAAATAAGAGGCAATTGCAAACTCAGTCTTTGCAGAGGGGCTGAGGAAAGTTTTCGATGGCAATTAAACGAGCCGGGGTGGTGCAGCAGGTAGAGTACTGTACTGCAGGCCACTGAAGCTGACTGTAGATCTGAAGGTCAGCGGTTCAAATCTCATCACTGGCTCAAGGTTGACTCAGCCTTCCATCCTTACGAGGTGGGTAAAATGAGGACCCGGATTGTGGGGGCAATAGCCTAGCTCTGTTAAAAAAGTGCTATTTGCTAACATGTTGTAAGCCACCCTGAGTCTAAGGAGAAGGGCGGCATAAAAATTGAATAAATAAAATAAATAAAAATAAAGGCCACAAAAGATGTAATAAGAGATTAATCATAGGCGCCACGATCCAAATGAAGAGTTTCAGATTGATACCTTCCAAATATTTCTTTCTTTCTTTCTTTCTTTCTTTCTTTCTTCCTTCCTTCCTTCCTTCCTTCATTTATTTATTTATTTATTTATTTATTTGGATTTGTATGCCACCCCGTCCGAGGACTCGGGGCGGCTCACCGCATATACAAAAAACAGAACAATAATATAAATCCAATTAATACTACATTAAAGACAACCATTACATTCTATTAAAATAAGGTAAAAAACCTATCAAACCAATCATTCAACACTCATACTTGAAACATTCATTGATCAGGGGGAAGATCTAAAGTCCCAAGCCTGGCAGCAAAGATGAGTTTTTAAGCTCTTTCGGAAGGTGAGGAGGGTGGGGGCAGTGCAAATCTCTGAGGGGAGCTGATTCCAGAGGGTTGGGGCTCCCACAGAGAAGGCTCTTCCCTTAGGTCCCACCAGCCAACATTGTTTGGTTGACGGGACCCTAAGGAGACCAACACTGTGGGACCTCACTGGTCGCTGGGATTCGTGCGTCAGAAGGTGGTCTCGGAGATAATCTGGTCCTATGCTATGAAGGGCTTTATAGATCATAACCAACACTTTGAATTGTGCCCGGAAACAGATTGGTAGCCAATGCAGTCCGCGGAATGATGGCGAGTTGTGGGCATTTCTAAATATGTCATTTAGAAACACATGAAGTGTAAAGTAATGTACAAGGGTTGCCCAGAAAGTAATGCACCCCTGATAATTCAAATAATATATATCTATGTTTCGCATTCGTACCATTACTGCAGACTGAGAAAAAAATGTGATGCATTAGATTAGATTTATAGATTAGATTAGATTTATTGGATTTATATGCCGCCCCGAGTTTGCATATAAATCCAATAAATCTAATCTAATCTATAAATCTAATCTAATGCATCACATTTTTTTCTCAGTCTGCAGTAATGGTACGAATGCGAAACATAGATATATATTATTTGAATTATCAGGGGTGCATGTGTAAATTGTGTGTTTCTTCAGGCAGATAGCATAGCTGCAGCAGTGTTTTGAAATGACGTCTGTAAGCAATGTAAGTTACAAGTGACGTTTCATTTCCCTTTGTTCTGTGGGAGGGAACTAGAAGATCCATTGGCTTGATTGTCCATCGGCTTGATTTGTAATCTTGCCTTTTTAGTAAGGTTAAAAAAATGGTGGTTTTTCCATTCGATGTCATAGCAGGTAGGCAGGGCTAGGAGATAGGACCAGCTCTTGGTTAAAAGAGTTAAGCTCAATGTTAAAGTTTCGCATTCTCTAGGGCTCTCTTAGCTTCCTATTCCTCTTGGACATCAGAGATGCTCCTGCTGACTCTTGACAATGGGAAATCATCAGGCAATGTATCATTTACTGAAGATAAATTAGATCAAGCCAAGACATCATCTAATCAATGTTCTATGCTAAGAAGCAATTTGCCATTACTTTCTCTTAGATGTGTTTTCTACTCCCTAACTTAGCCTAGAATTCCTTGGTTATTCCCATCCAAGTAATAAGCTACAAGATCTAACCTTAATTTCTGATCATATACAGTATAAGGCTGGCAAACTTAATATGTGCGGGAGAAGTCTAAAATCTAGAATCTTGATATGATGGGTGGAATCCAATACTGTTTCCCAAATTCTGGTGGGCCCAGTAGGCTCGTGTTTTCCCTCCCCAGGCTCCAAAGGCTTCCCTGGGTCCAGGGGAGGATAGTAACGTTCTCCCCCATTCCCCAGGAGGTTCCCTTGTAGCCAAAAACAGCCTCTCAGAGCCTCTGTGTGAGCCCAAAATTAACTGGCTGACACACACATGCATGTTGGAGCTGAGCTAGGGTAAAGGCTCGCGTGCCAACAGATATGGCTCCGCAGGCCACCTGTGGCACCCATCCCATAGGTTCGCCATTACTGGTATAATACAGTACAGCAGTGTTTCCCAACCTTGGCAACTTGAAGATATTTGGACTTCAACTCCCAGTATTCCCCAGCCAGCGAATTCTGAGAGTTGAAGTCCAGATATCTTCAAGTTGCCAAGGTTGGGAAACACTGCAGTACAGTACAGTACTAGAATCTTGTGACTTGTCCATGGTGCTGAACTTCACTTCCCATTAGCTGTTAACTTCATGCTAAAACATAATGGAGCTGGTTTGCTTGGGATTTCATTTGTTACATTAGCCAAGCCATAGTGCTGTTTAAATAATGCTTAAGGAATGCATTGGTGTTGTTGTGTGTCAGTTAAACCCAGCTATTGTGACTTAATTGAATCATGGTTAAGTAAACCAGCATTCCATCTTTCCTCTCAGATCAATGCATCTTCCAGCAAATTGCCCCCTTTGACCTGAATTGCCTTCTGAGAGTTTGCCTACCAATTCAGGTTCTTCCCATATGTTCATGCATGTAAAATTGCAGAGTATTTTTTACTATATGAACCACTCTATCAGTTTCAGACCTGAATATCCAAAACTGGTCATGATGGTCATGAGTCTGGAGGACAGAAGGAAAAGGGGGGACATGATCCAAACATTTAAATATGTTAAAGGGTTAAATAAGGTCCAGGAGGGAAGTGTTTTTAATAGGAAAGTGAACACAAGAACAAGGGGGCACAATCTGAAGTTAGTTGGGGGAAAGATCAAAAGCAACATGAGAAAATATTATTTTACTGAAAGAGTAGTAGATCCTTGGAACAAACTTCCAGCAGACATGGTAGATAAATCCACCGTAACTGAATTTAAACATTCCTGGGATAAACATAGATCCATCCTAAGATAAATACAGAAAATAGTACTGTATAAGGGCAGACTAGATGGACCATGAGGTCTTTTTCTGCCGTCAGACTTCTATGTTTCTATGTTTCTATGGGACAGAGAGACCTCTTGCTGATGTGAGCAAACCCAACTCTCTGTCTCTATAACTATAGGAGAGAGGGACATGTTTAATTGTTTGGGGGGTTTGCACAATGTATAGTAAAATACATAACGTTTTACTTAAATTGGGTGAGTTTTTACCCTAGAAAATATCCCCTAACATAAAATAGATTCCCACATTTTTTTTCCATTTTGCAGAAATTCCAATTAAGGCAAAGTGTATATACCCAGATGCCATTGCAATAGCATTTAGACTCACTGTATATACTGCTTCACAGTGCTTTACAGCCCTCTCTAAGCAGTTTACAGAGAGTCAGCCTATTGCCCCCAACAATCTGGATCCTCATTTTACCAACCCTGGAAGGATGGAAGGCTGAGTCAACCTTGAGCCTACTGAGATTCGATCTGCCAAACTGCTGGCAGCTGGTGATCAGCAGTTCTGCACTCTAACCACTGCACCACTGAGGCTCTTGCAATTACCCAGGACTAATAATATTAAGCCAAATAAACAGATAAGCAAATGAATCAAATGAGTGATAAGGATCAAATGAATTAGCTGATGAGTGAAATAGAATCAAATCTCTCTTTTAATTTTTTTTTTTAACCGACCATGGCTTTCGTTCCCTATGATAAGATTTTTGTGTGTGCCAGAAGTACAGTTATTAAAGGGGAAAATGACTTGTCCCCCCGAAGCAACATTCCTGGTGGCAATTTATCTGCTTCAAGGCTAACACTGGACGCGATTTCCCTTTCAGCTCTCGATTTAACTTCCATCCCCCCTGTTTTAAAAGGCTCCTTAAAACAGTCCATTGGCTTCCAACAGGATGATGAGCTCTGATATAATTGCACAGTGACCGGGAGGCCATTAGAGACGGATGCTGAACTTGGCTGTATGGGAAAGAACTAATTAACAAAAATCCCCTCCACACACACACACACCTCCTGCTGATCCCCACTTCCAGTCTTTCTCTTTTGTATTTTAATGAAAATGCGTTTTATAACGAGGAAGGAAAAAAACCTCCAAATTTTTCTCAGATGGATTTTGAGTTTCAAAAGAGCCATTTTTGGTACCAGATTTTTTTCAGATGCTTTCTGAGTCTCACAACAGCCATTCTCTATAATGAAGTTTCATCTGATGAGATTATGCATCGATTTAACTTTTGAGGTTCTTTTTTTTCGCTCGCACACCATGTGACTTCCTTCTCAATCCACCTTAGACCCATGCCTTCACACAGGAGTAGATGCTTAGGGTTCTTTTGTTGTCATTAATCTGCTCCTGTAAAACTTCAGAGTGGGGTTAATTTGAGCAGTGGCAAAATTATTTTGAAACAGAGCTGACTCAAAGGCTACCTTTCCTACTTCAAAGCCTTGTTCCTCATTAGCAGCTTTGCAAAAGCTAAAATCTAAAGCTGTACGAGGAGGACCAAGCTCACTTCAACTGCTACTTTTTCTTTTGCTTCTTCATTTCCTACTAATAGACTAGAATAGATAACAAATAGAAATAGATCAGCTGTAGTGAGGGGGGCATTTGCCCAGGTTCGCCTGGTGCACCAGTTGCGGCCCTATCTGGACCGGGACTCACTGCCCACAGTCACTCATGCCCTCATCACCTCGAGGTTCGACTACTGTAATGCTTTCTACATGGGGCTACCTTTGAAAAGTGTTCAGAAACTTCAGATCGTGCAGAATGCAGCTGAGAGAGCTATCATGGGCTTCCCTAGGTATGCCCATGTTACACCAACAGTCCGCAGTCTGCATTGGTTGCCGATCAATTTCTGGTCACAATTCAAAGTGTTGGTTATGACCTATAAAGCCCTTCATGGCATCGGACCAGAATATCTCCAGGACCGCCTTCTGCTGCACGAATCCCAGTGACCGGTTAGGTCCCACAGAGTTGGCCTTCTCCGGGTCCCGGCGACTAAACAATGTCGTTTGGCAGGACCCAGGAGAAGAGCCTTCTCTGTGGCGGCTCTGACCCTCTGGAACCAGCTCCCCCCCGGAGATCAGAACTGCCCCCACCCTCCTTGCCTTTCATAAAGTTCTTAAGACCCATCTCTGCCATCAGGCATGGGGGCAACTGAGACATCTCCCCCGGGCCTATACAATTTGTACATGGTATGTTTGTGAGTATGCTTGCTTTTAATAATGGGGGGTTTAGTGTTTTTTAAATTATTAGATTTGTTCTTACATTGTCTTTGTTATTGTTGTGAGCCGCCCCGAGTCTATGGAGAGGGGCGGCATACAAATCTAATAAATAATAATAATAACAGAGTTGAAAGGGACCTTGGAGGTCTTCTAGTCCAAACCCCTGCTTAGTCAGGAGTCTACACTACTTCAGACAGATGGTTATCCAACATCTTCTTTAAAACTTCCAGTGCTGGAACATTCACAACTTCTGGAAGCAAGCTGTTCCATGGATTAATTGTTCTGTCTGAAAATTTCTCCTTATTTCTTTGTTTTGGGATTGCACCCAGGATATGTATTATTACTGGTAGTACTTTTTGTTTTGTTTTGGTTTATGATCACTGTTTTGTGATTTTCTCCGGCTCTTTTTCTTTTCTTCTGCTGCCTCCAGAAACTGCCGCATCCATTATCCAGTTTTTTGATGTTCTTATCAAAAGTTGTTAAATTTGGGGTATTGTGTGGCAGGTGAATGAATGTCTGTTGGACTTCTGAAGCCCTAGAGTACTTTAGCTTCTTCATTATCTAATACTTTCTCTATTTTTATGGTCCCACCAGTTCTTGTTTGAGTTAAATGTTATTTCTTGGAAAGATCTTCCAATGTATCGTTGTCACTATCGTCATGCTGTGATTTGTCAACAGTTCTTGCAGCAGCTACTTTAGGTGATCTTTCAGGGCATGTAGATTTAATAGCTGTAAGTTGATGAGAGGTTGTAAGCTGATGCAATGGGAATGAGGCAGCAGGGTTACTGCCACTTTAAGAAGCTGGGTAAGAAGCTGCCTATATAAGGGAAGCCATTAGAGGGTGTGTCCCTTCTCCTCCTGTTCTCTCTCTTTGTGTATTCTCATTTGCTCTTCTCTGTGTATCTGTATCTGTATTATAAGGTATTTAGCCATGTATAACTTGGTATATATTTAGCTGTAAATAAACCACTATTAATTATCTCTAGGCTCTGTGTGCTGTGTTTTTGCTCCTGGGTTTATTTCATAATACTAGTCACACTGCTTAAACTCTGACACCATCTACTGTTATCATTACTATGTTCATTGCCAGAGGTTCAGACTGGATTTGGTAATTTTGTCTACCTGTTGAGTCCTTTCCAAGGACCTGGGATAGGCAGGTGTTGATGTTTGTGATGTTAGAGGTATCGTTGCAGGATATAAACTGTTCCGAGTAAAGCTGCCTTTTGCAATTGACTGGTAGGGAAGGTGTCAATGCCAATGGTGTTCAAATGATGCTCCAGATGTTTTCAAATTGTACCCAAATTGTACCCACTTTAGTATTGTTAGTACATTATTATTACTATAAATATTAAACGTCTATGGAGATTCTCAGATTCTCAGTCATCTGGGTCATGGTTGCCCCAAAGGTGTTTTTTTCAAAAGGCAAAATGGGGCTTTCTTTGTTTCTTTGAAGTCATTTTGCTTCTCAGCCAAGAAGCTTCTTCACTTCTGACTGAAGAACTGGATAAGAAGCAAAGCATGTTCATTGTTGGCATGGACAAAATCCCCATCAGTTAATTGCAAAAGGCAACTTTTCTCAGAACAGCTTACAATCTGCAAACAATACTCAGACAGTGTCAACCACCCAGATCCTATCTCAGATTCTTGGGAAGGATTCAATAGGTCAGAGGCAGAGGTGGGTTTGGACCAATTCACCTGAACTGGTGGCGACCCCCTGATGATGTCACAATGACATTACAGAATTGGTTCAGTCGGTGCCACTATCTTTTTTGGAATTTTTTCATCTTAAATTTTGTTCCAATTGCTTATTTGACCCCTGTGACAATCATTAAGTGTTGTACCTCAGGATTCTTAGAGCATAACTCGATCCACAGCTCACATTAGAGAACCATCTTTCAGCTGTGGCAAGGGGGGCGTTTGCCCAGGTTCGCCTGGTGCACCAGTTGCGGCCCTATCTGGCTACCTTTGAAAAGTGTTCGGAAACTTCAGATCGTGCAGAATGCAGCTGCGAGAGCAGTCATGGGCTTACCTAGGTATGCCCATGTTTCACCAACACTCCGCAGTCTGCATTGGTTGCCGATCAACTTCCGGTCACAATTCAAAGTGTTGGGTATGACCTTTAAAGCCCTTCATGGTACTGGACCAGAATATCTCCGAGACCGCCTGCTGCCGTACGAATCCCAGCGACCGATTAGGTCCCACAGAGTGGGCCTTCTCCAGGTCCCGTCAACTAAACAATGTCAGTTGGCGGGCCCCAGGGGAAGAGCCTTCTCTGTGGCGGCCCCGGCCCTCTGGAATCAACTCCCCCCGGAGATTAGAACTGCCCCTACTCTCCGTGCCTTTCGTAAACTCCTTAAGACCCACCTCTGTCGTCAGGCATGGGGGAACTGAAACATCTCCCCCGGGCAGATACAATTTATGAATGGTATGTTTGTATGTATGTTTGTCTAGAATATGGGGTCTTTTAAATATTTTTAAACAGTAATTTAGATTTGTTGTAGATTGTTTTTTCACTTGTTGTGAGCCGCCCCGAGTCTGCGGAGAGGGGCGGCATACAAATCTAAATAATAAATAAATAAATAAATAAATAACTGGATGAATGCCAGTTTACCCAGAAAATGGGCAAATGTAGCTCTTTGCAAGACACTTGAGCGGGGGGGTGGGATTAAAAATTTCTCCATTTCCTGCAGAAATTGAAATAGCCATTTTATCACACTGTTTTCGTTCAACTCTTGAAACCCAAAGAGAATAAATTACTCACATCTGGGCTTAGAGCTGACATTTACATCTACTGTATGCGATTGTTTATGCCTTCTGGTTTTACCCCTCCAATTATTTACAATGCAACAGTTCTCATTTCTGGATCTTGACTGTAAGAGAGCTCCTATTACCCCCATGTAAAGCCCAAAAACTTATTTTTAAAGAACAAAACGATTCTTGCTTGGTTTTCCAAAGCATTCGTTTTTCCGGGACCGATTTAAAAATTCATATTGCATAACTGAAGGGAAGAAAAACTATTTGCTTGCCACATCAACCTCATTTAAAACCATGTTTGGTGAGATAACTTTATGCCAAGGTGCCTGGAATCAAGGCAGCATCCAGAGAATCTGGAGATCAGCCAAAATCCAAGGAGCAGATGGTCAATTAAACAATAGAACCATTTACTTAGATTCCAACAGTTAGAGAAGGGTCCTGGGGAGAGGACAGGCAATTGAAGTTTCGGAGAGGATAAATAAAGGAATACCCCACCCCTCCTTGCTTAGGATTTAGAAACAGGTACTCCATTTAAGTACTGTTAATTTATGTGCAAAGTAACCCTTGAATAACAAGGATATGCACATGGAAACGTTAATGGGAGTAGTTATGAATAATTATAACTAGACACAAGAACAGTTTTTTCCCGAACGCCATCACTCTACTAAACAAATAATTCCCTCAACACTGTCAGACTTTCTACTAAATGTGCACTTCTATTCTACTAGTTTTTCTCATCATTCCTATCACCCATTTCCTCCCACGTTGACTGTATGACTGTAACTTGTTGCTTATATCCTAAGATTTTTATTAATATTGCTTCTTCATTGCTTATTTGACCCCTATGACAATCATTAAGTGTTGTACCACATGATTCTTGACAAATGTATATTTTATTTTATGTACACTGAGAGCACATGCACCAAGACAAATTCCTTGTGTGTCCAATCACACTTGGCAAATAAAAAATTCTATTCTATTCTATTCTATTCTATTATTCAGCCACCCACGGATACATTAACTTGAGTTAAAGTTTACTTTAAGAAATAGCACAATCCAATAAACAGTCCAGGTCATACACATAATAGTCAGAATAATGGTCCAAAGAATATACAATTACAAAGACTTCTTACCAATTAATAATTTCCAATTAAAAATGATAAATGATAAATGATAAATGATAAATGATAAATGATAAATGATAAATGATAAATGATAAATGATAAATGATAAATGATAAATGATAAATGATAAATGATAAATGATAAATGATAAATGATAAATGATAAATGATAAATGATAAATGATAAATGATAAATGATAAATGATAAATGATAAATGATAAATGATAAATGATAAATGATAAATGATAAATGATAAATGATAAATGATAAATAATAAATACTAATTTATTAGATTTGTATGCTCCCCTCTCCGCAGACTCGGGCGGCTCACAGCAATTGCCTTTGTCATTCACAGTAAGCACAGATATCAAGGTATAAGCACAGCTTAGATACAATAGAGCAGTGTTTTTCAACCAGTGTGCCGCGGCACACTAGTGTGCCGTGAGACATGGTCAGGTGTGCCGCGAAGCTCAGAGAGAGAAAGAAAACAAGAGAGAGAGAGAGAAAGAAAGCAAGAGAGAAAGAAAGCAAGAGAGAAAGAAAGAGAGAAAAAGAGAGAAAGCAAGAGAGAGAGAAAGAAAGAAAGCAAGAGACAAAAAGAAAACAAGAGAGAAAGAGAGAAAAAGAAAATGAGAGAGAAAGAAAGAGAGAGAGAGAAAAAGAGAGAGAGAAAGAAAGAGAGAGAGAGAGAAAGAAAACGAGAGAGAAAGAAAGCAAGGGAGAGAGAGCAAGAGATAAAGAGAACAAAACAGAGGGAGGGAAGGATGGAGAGAAAGACAGGGAAGGAGGGAGGGAGGGAGAAAGAGAGCAAAAAAGAGGAAGGAAGGAAGGGAGAAAGAAAGAGGGATGGAGAGAGAGAGAAAAAAAGAAGGGAGAGAAAGAAGGAGGGAGGGAGAAATAGAGCAAAAGGGAGGAAGAGAAAAAAAAAATTTGTCCAAACTTTTTTTAGCTCCCCCCCTCAATGTGCCCCAGGGTTTTGTAAATGTAAAAAATGTGCCGTGGGTCAAAAAAGGTTGAAAATCACTGCAATAGAGAACAGAATGTCAAAGAAATTATGTCAGAGAGAAAGAGAAAGAAAGAGAGAGAGAGAGAGAGCTATGATCTCTAGCTCCCTCTTATGGCAACCTGCAACACAATTAACCAATCAGAAATAGCATACAGTTAAAGCTACATACATCAACACAGTTAAACCTACCGACATACATTATTGCCAACCCAACTGATTGGACAGAGTCCTAACAAATACTGAGCATAGAATTGGAATACAAGCAATATACTGTATGTTTCCACAGCACAACAAATGTGTGGAATTCCTGTTGCAAGAAGGACTGCTTAAATATATATTAAAAGACAGACGTTCATTCATATGATGAAGTGATCATCCATCAATAATATATACAGGCAATCCATCATTTGTAACCACAAGTTGGGACAAAATTTATGTTGCTAATCTAAATGGTTATTAAGTGAGATGCACCCAATTTTACAATCATTTTTGCCACAGTTAGCAATAGCGCTTAGAATTATATATCCCTTCGCTGTGCTTTACAGCCCCCTCTAAGCGGTTTTATAGAATCAGCATATTTTCCCCAACAATCTGTGTCTCCATTTTACCAACTTCAGAAGGATGGGAAACTGAGTAAACTTTGTCAGGATCGATCTCCAGGTTGTGGACAAAATTAACCTTCAATAATGTATTCTGACCACTGCGACACCAAGCTTCTAATAACACTAGAACTAGCACTTAGACTTATATACCACTTCAAAGTGCTTTACAGCCCTCTCACAGCGGTTTACAGAATGAGCTTATTGCCCCCAACAATCTGGGTCTTCACTTTATCCACTTTGGAAAAATGGAAGACTTAGTCAACCTTGAACTGCTCAGGATTGAATTGCTGGCAGTGGGCAGAATTAACCTGCAATACTGAATTCCAACAGGAAGAAAGAAAGGAAGGGAGGAGGGATGGAGGGAGGGAAGGGAAGGAAAAGAGGAAGGAAATGAAAGAAGAAAAAGAAGGGAAAGGAAGGAGAAGGAAGGAAGGAAGGAAGGAGAAGGAAGGAAGGAAGGAAAGAAAGAAGGAAGGAAGGCAATAGCACTTAGATACCACTTCAAAGTGCTTTATAGCTCTCTTGCAGCGGTTTACAGAATCAGCCTATTGCCCCCAACAATCTGGGTCCTCATTTTACCCACCTCGGAAGGATGGAAGGCTGAGTCAACCTTGAGCCGGTGACACTCGAACTGCTGGCAGTGGGCAGAATTAACCTGCAGTACTGCATTCTCACCACCATAGCACCTCTAGAAAGGTCATTTCAACCAATTGAAATGAGACTCAGTGCCCAGATTTGAAACAGAGCTTTTTTAAAAAAATAAAAATAAAATAAAATACAAGCATTTCAGAATCCAACTGAATGCTTGGTTTTATAATAAGAGTTTTTAATTTCTACATGTTACAAACCTGAGGAGGGGAAAAAAAATAGAATTATTGGAATAACAAATGATTGAAATTAGTCTAAGGTCCTGTAGATACGAGAAGAGTTTTTTCCACATCTGACAGCCATGTCTGCTGTAGCTATATAGAATCACCAAACATGTAATTATTAAGCAAAGTTGCACAGAAAAACAAATCTATTAAAGTGTTTTTGTCAGTTGCATGGAAATAATGAGTACTTTTTTCATGTTTTTTTTAAAAAAAACCCATAAAAGTTGGATGGAAGAGACTTATGATTAAAGATGCATATATGACTGCCGTTTCTGCCCATGAAAATGTGTTTCTCTGACCAATCAATACATTTGATTAATTTATAAAAGTTTGTAGACTGTCTTTCAGGGTTGATTCTAACCCGAATAGCTGGGTTGATTCTAACCCAAATAGCTAATTGCTCCTTCTTTAGTTGATTTAACACCAATTATCCTTGGAGATAAATGTAACCTCCTTATTTTTCCACTATGGAAATAATTTAAAAATGATTTAATAGAAGAGAAATTTACTCTTACCTGTTGAACAATGGTAGTGAGTTCTAAGCAGAGCTGAACAATATTATTTTTCAGCAGCGAGTACTCTGTCACACTGACAAATGGGGACCTGTGGAAAAGAGAGAATTTTAACATCTGAGTTCATTTATCACTGATAATTCCTGTAATAAGACAAGCTTTATAAACAATTCGTCCTAGTCAACAAACAGTGAGGAATGAACCTTGAAAACAGAGATTTGTTCCACTTGGCGGAGTGTCAATAGAAATGTGTCAAAATAATAATCATCAAGAAATTGGTTAGAAAACTCTCGTAAGTAGTTCCACCTTTGCCTTCTACAATATTGCACTGAGGATAGGCCTGAACCCCAGGTGAAAATCAGCTGGATTAGATTCAGAAGACAAATACTGTGGATTGAGTTACAATGCTGGGTTATGATAGTGTGAGAGAGGAACTGAGTGGCTAGAGCTGTTATTTTATTGGTGGGTTTTTATGCCACTTTTAACAGAGTTGGAAGGGACCTTATAGTACAATCCCTCATGCAAGCAGTAGACCCTACACCATTTCTGACATATGGTAGTCCAGTCTGTTCTTGAAAGCCTCCTATGATGAAGCTCCCACAATATCTGAAGGCAACTTCTGTTCCATGGAAATCAGAAAATTTATCCTTATTTCCAGGTTGACTCTCTCCTTGTTCAATTTCCATCCATTATTCCTTGTCTGGCCTTCAGGTGCTTTGGAAAATAGCTTGACCTCCTCTTCTCTGTGGCAGCTCTTCAAATATTGGAACCCTGCTATCACGTCTCTCCTGGTCCTTCTCTTCACTAGACCAGCCATGCTTAGTTCCTGCAACTGCTCTTCATTTGTTTTAGTCTCCAGTCTCCTGATCATCCTGGCTGCTTTTCTCTGCACTTTTTCTAGAGTCTCAGTATCTTTTTTATAGTGTAGTGACCAAAACTAGATGCAATGCTCCTGGTGTGGTCTTACTAAGGCTTTATTTTACTGAAAGAGTAGTAGATCATTGGAACAAACTTCCAGCAGACATGGTTGGTAAATCCACAGTAACTGAATTTAAACATGCCTGGGATAAACATATAGAATAGAATAGAATAGAATAGAATAGAATAGAATTTTTTATTGGCCAAGTGTGATTGGACACACAAGGAATTTGTCTTGGTGCATATGCTCTCAGCGTACATAAAATAAAATATACATTTGTCAAGAATCATGTGGTACAACACTTAATGATTGTCATAGGGGTCAAATAAGCAATGAAGAAGCAATATTAATAAAAATCTTAGGATATAAGCAACAAGTTACAGTCATACAGTCAACATATATCCATTGTAAGATAAAATACAGGAAATAGTATAAGGGCAGACTATATGGACCATGAGGTCTTTTTCTGCCGTCAGTCTTCTATGTTTCTATGTTTCTATGTATTGGTACCTAACTTGATCTTGATTGTATCCTTCTGTTAAATGAATTTAGGATTGCATCGGCTTTTTTGGCTGCCGCTACACACTGTTGGTTCATATTTAATTGGTTGTCCACTAAGATTCCAAGATCACTCTCCCAGTTACTGCTTTACTATTTTATAAGTAAGTCTAGGAAGCCAATATACATAATACTCTTTTAAAAAGTAAAGGTTTCCTCTGTCCAGCTGTATCTGACACTAGGATGCAATGCTCATCTCCATTTCTTAGCTTGGCAAGACAGCATTGTCTGAAGACTCTACCATGGTCATGTGGCTATACACCAAGGCACGCAAAATGTTGTTACTTTTTTACATTTTCACTGTTAGAAACATAGAAATATAGAAGATTGAGGGCAGAAAAAGACCTCATGGTCTATCTAGTCTGCCCTTATACTATTTTTTGTATTTTATCCTAGGATGGATATATGTTTATCCCAGGCATTAAATTCAGTTCCTGTGGATTTACCAACCATGTCTGCTGGAAGTTTGTTCCAAGCATCTACTACTCTTTCAATATAATAATATTTTCTCACGTTGCTTCTGATCTTTCCCCCAACTAACCTCAGATTGTGCCCCCTTGTTCTTGTGTTCACTTTCCTATTGAAAACACTTCTCTCCTGAACCTTATTTAACCCTTTAACATGTTTAAATGTTTCGATCATGTCCCCCCTTTCCCTTCTGTCCTCCAGACTATGCAAGATTGAGTTCATGAAGTCTTTCCTGAGAAGTTTTATGCTCAAGACCTTCCACCATTTTGTAGCCCGTCTTTGGACCCATTCAATTTTATCAATATCATTTTGCAGGTGAGGTCTCCAGAACTGAACACAGTATTCCAAATGGAGTTTCACCAGCGCTCTATCCAGCGGGATCACTGTCTCCCTCTTCCTGCTTGTTATACCTCTAGCTATGCAGCCAAGCATTCTACTTGCCTTCCCTACTGCCTGACTGCACTGTTCACCCATTTTGAGACTGTGATTGTCATAAGGGTCAAATAAGCAATTGGAACAATCAATATTAATATAAATCGTAAGGATACAAGCAACAAAGTTACTTGTATACAGTCATAGAGTCTTTTGTGCATGCGCAGAAGGTAAAATAACTCAAATGGCAGCTTCTGCATAGGTGGGCGGAGTATTGCGCTCCCTTCATGACCACCTCTCCTACCGTTGACAGGCATGAGCAAACTGGGAGCATTTCACCCCTACTATGAGCATTGTTTTTTTCTTCTTCTTCAAATCACCCATTTGTACCATTTTTCCAAACTATCAATTATTATCCTGGTTCGACTTTCCAGGGAAAGGATGTGTAAGAGGTCTTCAAAGGGGCAGGAAGGACTCTTCCTTACCTAGGTTGGACAGCTGGCATTGAGATATTTTTGGCACAACTGTCTACAATTCAGTTAATCCAATTAAATTAACTGAATTAATAAGTTTAAGTTCAATGAATCCAGTTACACTCCTAGGATTTCAGCTCACCTGAGAACCTGTAAAGCAGGCCGAGAACTTCACTTTGATTCCAAGACAGACAAAATCCTTCAAGAGTAATGCAGAGCACTTGGCTGGCTCAACCCTTAAAATGACTTAAGTCTCCAACATTGTGTTTGGAAACTTCAGATCGTGCAGGATGCAGCTGCGAGAGCAATCATGGGCTTCCCCAAATATGCCCATGTCTCACCAACACTCCGCAGTCTGCATTGGTTGCCGATCAGTTTCCGGTCACAATTCAAAGTGTTGGTTATGACCTATAAAGCCCTTCATGGCACCGGACCAGATTATCTCAGGGACCACCTTCTGCTGCACGAATCCCAATGACCAGTTAGGTCCCACAGAGTGGGCCTTCTCCGGGTCCCGTCAACTAAACAATGTCGTTTGGCGGGACCCAGGGGAAGAGCCTTCTCCGTGGCGGCCCCGGCCCTCTGGAACCAACTCCCCCCAGAGATTAGAATTGCCCCCACCCTCCTCGCCTTTCGTAAGCTTCTTAAAACCCACCTCTACTGTCAGGCATGGGGGAATTGAGTTTCTTTCCCCCTTAGGCCTTTACAATTTATGCAGAGTCCACGGAGAGGGGCGGCATACAAATCCAATAAATAAATAAATGTATGCATGTTTGGTTTTATAATAAGGGTTTTTAATTGTTTTATTATTGGATTGTCACGTTGTTTTATCACTGTTGTTAGCCGCCCCGAGTCCATGGAGAGGGGTGGCATGCAAATCAAATCAAATCAAATCAAATCAAATCAAATCAAATCAAATCAAATCAAATCAAATCAAATCAAATCAAATCAAATCAAATCAAATCAAATCAAATCAAATCAAATCAAATCAAATCAAATCAAATCAAATCAAATCAAATCAAATCAAATCAAATCAAATCAAATCAAATCACTAACTAACTAACTAAACAAACAAACAAACAAACAAACAAACAAACAAACAAACAAACAAACAAACATGGGTAAAAGCCAAGAATTTTTGGAGGGAGTAGATAGGGAGCAGCAATCTGCTTCCCAAGAAAAAACTGTTAGTTCCCCCACCCTCTTCAATTTAACAAATGGCAGTTCACCTTCCATGATCAATTGCTGCTTATCAATCCTCCTGAAGAATAGATAAGATAGCTCTCGGGCTGCTTTTAGGTAGCCCATAAATCTGACCACTTCAGCTTTGACTGGATTTGCAATTTCAAACTGGATGGTGCTAAAAATACCCAGTCCTGTTAATTTTTCATTTCAGCAATGCCACAGAGGAGTAAAATCTCCCTTCCAGATGTTTTTTCGTCTGTTTTCTTCAATGACCGTCACTTACCTTCTTTTGCATTCTGTGGCTTAATCAAATCTAATTAATTAATTACTATAATGTTTATCCAGATGGAAGATGAGATGTATTGGAATAACGGCTCACATCTTGATGCTCTTCCTTAATATCTTGAAGTTTAAGCCAGAGATCCTCAAACTATGGCCCATCCAGCCCGCCCACACACTCTATCTGGACTGCCCAGTGGTGGGATTAAGCCCCGCCCTTCACCTCCCGGCCACTCTTTGCAAGGCTGGCTTTTCCCACTGACCTCATTATTACCCATCCTCCAAAGTTGGCTCTTCTATGACATGCGGACTTCAACTCCCAGAATTCCCGAGCTAGCATGATTGACTCAGGAATTCTGGGACTTGGAGTCCACAAGTCATAGAAGAGCCAACTTTGCCTTCCCCTGCTCCAGCCTATAAGACCTTGGAGATTCAACCGCACTTCTGTGGACTTCAGCTCATTGCTGCCCCGCACACTTCTGCTACCCACATCTTGCAAAGGTAAGGCTGAAAGGCGGGGATGAGTGGTGGAGCGTTTATACTGGCCGATGGAGTGATGGTGGACTGATACATGAGATACTTCACCAGAAGAGCCCTTCACTCCTTTACCCGTAACAGAATACCCTATGAAACTAGACTTACAATCCTGGGTCTTGAAAGCTTAGAACTATGATGCCTTAAACATGATCTAAGCATTGCCCACAAGACTGTATGCTGCAATGCCCTGCCTGTCAAAGACTACTTCAGCTTCAACCACAACAACACAAGAGCACACAACAGATTCAAGCTTAATATTAACCAAACTTGACTGTAAAAAATGTGACTTTAGTAATCGGGTTGTTGAAGAGTGGAACTCATTACCAGACTCTGTAGTATCATCCCCTAACTCCCAACATTTTACCGTTAGACTATCCACGGTTGACCTCTCCAGATTCCTAAGAAGTCAGTAAGGGGCGTACATAAGCGCACTAGAGTGCCTTCCATCCCCTGTCCTATAGTCTCTCCCATATCTCTTATTTCTTCTCTACTATATCCTCTATAACCTTCATGGTATATTATTGTGTATTGGACAAAATAAGTAAATAAATAAAAATAAAATAGAGCTTTGAGCTTAGAACTCTTCCTGGGCTTTGCAGAAACTGCCTCAGTCCTAGGTGGGAGGGAGGAGACTCGTTATATGAGAGTGCTTTGTCCTCTTGAGGGGGACTGAAGCTGCTGCTGTAATGAAGTTAGGCAAGTGGTAAGAAAGTTTGCACTTTTTTTCCCTGGGGGGGGGGTTGTTTCTTATTAAGTAAATAGATTCCTTGGGTTGAGCAAATACACCTTATGAAGAACAAAGGCAAAATGGACTGCTAAATTGGCCATACCCAATCACATGACCACCTAGCCATGCCATCCGGTCCAACCTCCCAACAATCTGAGGGTCCGTGAATCGGCCCCCTGTTTGAAAACTTTGAGGACCCGTGGTTTAAGCAAACAGCGGGACAGAGTTGAAGAGACATTGGAGGTCTTCTAGACCACTGTTTCCCAACTTTGGCAACTTGAAGATATCTGGACTTCAACTCCCAGAATTCTCCAGCCAGCGAATGGTGGCAAGCTGTTCCACTGGTTAATTGTCTTCACTGTTAGGAAGTTTCTCTTCAGTTCCAGGCTGCTCCGTTCTTTGATTAGTTCCCAACCATTGTTTCTTGATTGTCTTGCTTCCTCCTTCTTAGGACTGTCTCCTGGTTGCTAGCCTGACTCCTTAACACTACCACTGGCTGCTTAATGAGCTATTAGCAATTTAAATTCTTACTTATAAATAGCTATCCATTTCTAATCATACAACTGCTGCATAGGATCGGAATTGTGATTGGAAAGGCTTGCAAGTCCAGTAAATCACCACCACCATCATTTTTCAGAGAGAGATACTCATGGCAAAGATGTCGAGTTCAATCCATAACATTTCCAGTTAAAGTTGGAACAATTCCAACTATAAAACCCCTGGAGAATTGCCAGCAGGCCGGATAGGATTAAAGTAAGGAACTGTGTTCCTTAATTCGGTCAATTCCAAAAATGTGAACTTCCAAGTCCCAGAAAGTTAAGCAATGGACGACCTGGCTGGGTCCACATAGTTGGAAACTGTCATGGTTAGGAATAACAGAATAACAGAGCGGAAAGGGGCCTGAGAGGTCTTCTAGTCCAACCCCCATATCCTTTCAGACAAGTGGCTGTCCAATCTCTTCTTTAAAACTTCCAGTGATGGAGCAGCCACATCTTCTGAAGGCAAGTTGTTCCACTGATTAATTGCTCTGTCAGGAGATTTCTCATTATTTCTAGGCTGCTTCACTCCTTGATTAGTTTCTAACCATTGTTTACAGTCTTTCTTTCAGGCGCTTTGGAGAATAGTTTGACCCAGTAATGGGCAGCCAAAAGTTTTACTACCACACTATGGGTGTGGCTTATTGTGTGGGTGTGGCTTACTGGCCATGTGACTGGGTAGGAATGGCTTGCCGGCCATGTGACCAGATGGGAGGGGCTTGAACGATCAAGTGAACTGTTAACTCCTCGACTTTCCCAGTGTCGCACACTGGGATGACAATTTGCTTCGTGTTTCCCACGCTCTCCTTTTTGGGTCGCCCCCCAACTCAGGCTGGGTAGCTAGGCAAACGGGTGTTGCCAGAAGCATAAATGCTGCCAGCGCCGCTTCCACCCACACCTT
>NC_091957.1:42027440-42074940 GCF_031021105.1 Erythrolamprus reginae
CATAAAAATACCCAATGTATTTCAAATACACTGCTCCAAAAAATAAAGGGAACACTTAAAACAACACAATATGACTCCAAGTAAATCAAGCTTCTGTGAAATCAAACTGTCCACTTAGGAAGCAACACTGATTGACAATCAATTCCACAGGCTGTTGTGTATAATCACATTTGTAAAGAACAAGGTATTCAATGAGAATATTACATTCATTCAGATCTAGAATGTGTTATTTGAGTGTTCCCTTTATTTTTTTGAGTAGCTCCAGTGATGGGATTCAATTTCTTTTACTAGTGGTTCTGTGGGCGTGGCTTGGTGGGCTTGGCTTGGTGGGCATAGCAGGGGAGTTCACTGCAAAATTTCCTCCCAATCAGCTGGGACAGTCAGAGGTGGTATTTACCGGTTCTCCGAACTACTCAAAAGGTCCGCTACTGGTTCTCCAGAACTGGTCAGAAGCTGCTAAATCCCACCTCTGGGTTAGGTCCTTGTTGAATGACCACAATTGAGCTCAAAATTTCTGCTGCTGGGCAAGGCACTTGTTAAGTGAGTTTTGCTCCATTTTGCAACCTCTTTTCTTCTTTTTTTTGCCACGTGGTTTTATTTATTTATTGTTAGAGTTGAAAGGGACCATGTAGGTCATCAAGTCCAACCCCCTGCCTGAGCAGAAATCCTAAAGCACCTCAGCCAAGTGGCAGTCTAATCTCCTCTTGAAAGTGTCCAGAGTTGGGGAGTTCACAACCTCTGCAGGCAGGTTGTTCCAATGGTTGATCGCTCTGACCGTCAGGAAGTTCTTCCTTACTTCTAGGTTGAATCTCTCCTTGGTCAGCTTCCAGCCATTGTTCCTCGTCCGGCCTTCTGGTGCTCTGGAGAATAGAGTGACCCCCTCCTCTCTGTATACAGCTATCATGTCCCCTCTGGCCCTCCTTTTCTCTAGGCTATCCATGCCCAGTTGGTTAAATGAGTCCTATGGCTCTTAAGTGAATCTGGCTTCGGACATTAACTTTGCTCATCGGAAGCCAGCTGGGACGTTCACAAATAGTGTTCACATGACCCCCACGACAGTGCAACTGTCATCAATACATGCCAGGGGCCAAGCGCCCAAATTTTGATCACATGATCAGTGAAGGGCTGTTATTAGAACGGGAAGGTGCTCCATTCCGGTAACAATGCTCCCAATGCGTGCAAGATTTTGCTTCTGCACATGTGCAAGAGAAATCTTGTGTGAAGACACTCACACGAGCAAGATTTTGTCGATTTCCGGTGATTCTTTTGCTTCTGTGCCTGCGTGGAAGCCAAAATATCGTCAAAAATCACCAAAATCTTGCAACCGTAAGCATCTTCACACAAGGTTTCGCTTGCTGTGCATGCGCAGAAGTGAAATCTTGCGCCGAGGGCGTACACCCACAACAGCATTGGAGGGTGCACTGGCAGCAGGCCTTCCCTGGTGAGGATGCTGTGGTTGTCATAGGTGTTGAAAAATGACCATAGGCCATTTTTTCCAGCCCCATCGAACCTTCCAATGATGACTAAGTGAATGGCTGTAAGTCGAGAATTTTCCGTATAGACCAGTGATGCTGAAACTATGGCACGGGTGTCCCAGGTGGCAATCGGAGCCATATTTGCTGACACGCGAGCCGTTGCCCTAGCTCAGCTCCAATGTGCTTGTGTGTGCTGGCCACCTGAATTTTGGCTCACACAGAAACTCTGGGAGGGCGTTTTGGGCTTCCAGAGAGCCTCTGGGGAATGGGGGAAGGTGTTTTTACCCTCCCCAGGCTCCGGGGAAGTGTTTGGAGCCTGGAGAGGGTGAAACACCAGCCTACTGGGCCCACCAAAAGTTGGAAAACAGGACTTTTCCGGCTTCCAGAGGGCTCTGGGAGGGTAGGGGAAGCAGTTTTCGACCTCCCCAGGCATTGAATTATGGGTGGGGCACTCACACATGTGCGATAGAGCGTGTGCACACTCTTTTGGCACCCGAGGAAAAAAAAGTTCACCATCACTGGTATAGACCCTCAGTCTTGAAGACTCTAACCAAAGAATTAGGGAATTGACTAATTTTCTTGCCACCTACTTTGCTATTTCTTTTTTTCTTTTTTAAAAAATGTGTGACTCTCTCGTGTGGTGGTTACCAACACAAGAGAGTCACGCATTTTATTAACCCAGCATAAGAGCCGTTCTGTTTAAATTTGCCACAACAGTTGCTACAGCTAGTGATTTATGACTTATTGATGTTGGTTTCCAGTCACTGACTTAAGAAAAGGGATTAAAAAGCCTTGATATTGGATTGATATCTATTTTGCAATTTCTCAGCCGCCTGCCAAACGGGCTTCTCTTTCTATTTTTTTTGGAAGGAAGATGTCTACATTATTGCTTTTATTGTGGGCATATTTTGAGCAAATGCGGCATATATATTTTTTTGTATTCTTCATTCTCTTTGGTGGTTTTCTTTCATTCTTTCTTTCTTTCTTTCTATTTATTTATTTTTATTTTATTTATTTATTTTGTCCAATACACAATGAGGGTTTTAGTGGGTATATATCTATATACACATAGTAAAATACATGATGAAGGTTATAGAGGAGATACTCATAGTAAAATATATCTAAGAAATAATAGAAAAGAAGATAAAGTAATAGAACATATCAATGAAAGAATAGAAGAAGAGATATAGGAATAGAAGAAAGGTATAGGAGATATAGGAGAGCAATAAGACAGGGGACGGAAGGCACTCTAGTGCACTTGTACTCTCTCTCTCTCTCTTTCTCTCCCTCCCTCCCTCCCTCCCTTCCTTCTTTCCTTCCTTCCTTTCTTTGACTTCTATGCTGCCCAATCCTGAAAGATTCAGCTTGTAACAGTATGAAATTACAAAAACAATAAAAAGAAGTCAAATATAAAAACTAAACTATAAAATCTTAATTAAAAACCATAATTACCAACCCGTCAACAGGCATACATGACATTCATACAATATGGCCATGATAGTTGTTGAATTTTTGGGCTCCCAGGCCTGCCCGGCAAAGCCAGGTCTTTGTGGCCTTACAAAAAGCCAACAGGATGGGAGCAGTACAGACCTCGAAGGGGGGGAGGAGTTGATTCCATAGAATTTGTAGAAATCCACATTTGTAGCACTTGTCATCATGGGTAGAGGTGTCTTCAATTTGAGGGTGTTTGAATGTGGAGGTTTTTTTTATTATTTTGTTTGTTATTGTCAATAATGACATATACCGTAGGTCAAGAAACAAGTAGTGGGTGACAATTAAGTAGTATCAAATTAATTAAGTAGCATTGACAATCCAGCAACATAATTAATTAATGACAATTATAAATCAAAATAATTAATATCGCTAATCAATCTAATGAATGAATTAATATCAATCAAACAATCTAACCAACATGTTCAGATGGCTTGCTTTGTCAGTGTTGGCAGGCAGGTGTTAGAGATTCTTTGATTGGGCTGTTTACTTTGATTTCTTTGATGGTTTCTTGATTGGGGTCTTGTTTACTTGATGGTTGGTCTGAAATTAACCCTGGAGTTTATTGATGTTGATCTGGGTGTTGATTCAAGTTTCAAGTTTTATTGGATTTATATGCCGCCCCTCTCCGGAAACTCAGGGTGGCTAACAACAATCATGAACAATATACAATAAAATCCAATACTATTGGAATGCTGCTTGGGTTTTGTTCTTGTTGCTGTTCTCTTTTTGGCTGCTGATTGTCTCTTTTGCATAATCTATAGATGTTGTTAATGTCCATGCTGGCTTTGACTGATGGCTAATTTGTCAAAGTGTCAGCCTTTTTGGACTTGGTGTGGTCTAGGACGGTCACATTTCCCAACTGAAACCAAGGTTAAGTCTCTCTATGTTCTGAAATTAAGGAAAGTTCATCATGTCTTCTTGTTGATAGTTGGACTCAGGCGGGGTTTCCCCATCACCGCTGCTGCCAGTGTGGTTGCGTGCGCAGCTTCGTGTCCCCGATGTGTGTGCGCCCATGTGAGAAAGCCAAATGTGCAGAAAGGCAAATCTCATGTGATGCTTGCACGCATGAGATTTTGCCATTTTTCGGCATTTAAAAAGCACTGAAAATCGGCAAAAACTCATGCACGCAAGTGTTCTCTGGTAAGACTTGTTTTCCTGTGCATGCACAGAAGTCAAATCTCGCACGGGCATGTAGGCGCATGTGTTGGGAACATGGAACTATGCGTGAAGCCCCATTTTTCCTACTGGAACATTGTCCCCCACCGTCCACCCAGGAACCCTATTTATTTATATATTTATCTATCTATCTATCTGTCTGTCTGTCTGTCTGTCTGTCCGTCCATCCGTCCATCCGTCCATCCGTCCATCCATCCATCCGTCCATCCGTCCATCCGTCCATCCGTCCATCCGTCCATCCGTCCATCCGTCCATCCGTCCATCCATCCATTCATTCATTTATTTGGATTTATATGCCGCCCCTCCCCGATGACTCGGGGTGGCTCACAGCATATACAAACACACAATAATACAATTAATCCAATTAATAAACATAACTTTTTTTAAAAAAAAATCTAACTTTAAAAATGTTCATAAACATTCATTCAATAAATCACACTAAAAACATTTGTTGGTCAGTGTTGTGATTCCGTCTGAGGCCCCTCAGGGAACGGCTGATCCTCTGCCGGCTTCCTGTTCAGAGGGGGAGGATGAGGAACAGGAGGTTCAGGCAGACGGGGAGGAGGAATCTCAGGCTGAGGGAGAGGGAGGACAGCCAGAGTCCCCCGAGGGGGAGCTCTCCCCAGCAAGCAGCCTGGATTCCTTAGATGAAAATGCACAAGCAATCATCGATCTCCGGCAGAGAAGAGCAACACAACGAAGGGGACAATTAGCCAGGTACTTTCAGCACTAAAGAGGCAACAGCTGGGTTTGGGTGTGGTGCTCTCTGGAAAGGCTGAAAAGGCAGACCCACCCTTCCTGGCTTGTGGAGTATTATCTTTGGGAGTCCTGGGACCTGGCTGTGATCTTTGGCATCTTGGAATTCTGGTTTGTGACTTTGAATACTGAAACCTTGGGGGGGAAAAGGTGTGGGTCTTATTCTCTACAGTGGTGGGTGTGCCAGCAAGAAGTCTGCTGTATTGTCTGGCCATCAGGACTCTGCTGTGAAGTCTCATAGCCTGCCTGTTGGGAAGAACAGGTTTTTCTCTGTGTTTATTTTTCAAACTATAAAGTGCTTTTGCTTTTACCAGCGTGTCTGGCTGCTTTTTCCAGTTGGTGTTGAAGTCTGGGGGCACCCAGACAGAACAGTCAGGGGGAAGACCCAATGCTGGTTGGACTGCATTTTGCCAGTCTTCCAGAGGTGGGATTCACATAGTTTATCTGCCGGTTTGCCCAGCAGCACCAAAAATGTGAAGGTTTGCAGGTTCACAGCCTTCTGTGCATGTGCTACGCTCGCAGGTGTGGCTTGCACGCATGCACACGGCTGGAAAACAAGGCTCAAAGACTGCCCTCGGTGTCAGCACTGGTGAGCTTAGCTGTTGTTTAGCTCAGCTGAAGCTTTGCAATCCGTGAATCAGATGAGCTGAAAAACAAGGGGATATAGGACAGGGAATGGGAGGGAGGGCAGGAGGGCAGGACCAACCAGAGATGGCATTTGCTGGTTCTCCAACCTACTCAAAGCTGCTTTTACCACTTCACCCGAACTGGCTGTATACCACATCTGCAGACTTCCACCTGTTTGTCCTGCTTCTAAGTCGGCTGCAATAGAAAATATTGTTGAGAGATTTCTTTCTCCAAAGGGGAAAGGTGTCGGTTGTTTCCAGCACTGAGAAGGTAGCACATCAGACAGGAAGTGAGAGACCTTATGGGATAGTGTTATCTATTGCCGTGTTTTTATTTCCCCCTTTGCTTCTCAGATAAACACGAGGCTGGAGATCCTTTTACAAAACATGGGGAAATGTTAAGTGTCTTTCCGTGTCACCGCAAACAGAACAGGGAAGGAAATGTACAAAGCCACTGTGTCAAAAGGCCACTGTGCGGTGGGAATCAGGTTGAATCAGATGCCCGCTTAAAATCCGCAAATGCAACAATACTTTTGCAGTTCTGCTGTAAAATAATGCCAGTGCTCTTATGGTGTTTTATTTTGATATGCTTGTTGAGTTTCTGACTTCTAATAAAATCATCCATCTACCCGCCCACACGTTCACTGATCTATTGTAGATGTTTCTCTAAAAGAACTGTTCTCCTCTGGTGTTTTCCTGTTGTTAGCCCACCATAGAGCTTCATTACAACTGCCTGGTGTCTAATTTATTTATACCAGCCAATAGATTTGTCTGTGTTCTGGTCATTTCAATCACATTTCAATCATCTAAGTAAATAACAGAACAATAGAGAGTTGGAGAGCTTCTCGTCCAAACCCCTGCAGGAGCTCAAGCAGGAGACCTTATACCAGTGATGGTGAACCTTTTCTTCCTCGGGTGCCAAAAGATTGTGCGTGCGCACAATTGCATTTGGAAGAGTGCCCATACCCATAATTCAATGCCTGGGGAGAGCGAAAACAGCTTCCCTTGCCGCCCCCCCCTCCCCGGAGGTCCTCTGGAGGCAAGAAATGGACTGTTTCCCAACTTCTGTTGGGCCCAGTAGGCTTGTGTTTCTCCCTACCCAGGCTCCAAGGCTTCCCTGGAGCTGGGGGAGGATAAAAACGCTCTCCCCCATCCCCCTGGAGGCTCTCTGGAAGCCAAAAACACCCTCTCAGAGCCTCTGTGCAAGCCAAAAATCAGCTGGCCAGCACACACATGCACGTTGGAGCTAAGCTAGGGCAACGGTTCGCGTGCCAGCAGATATGGCTCCACGTGCCACCTGTGGCACCCATGCCATAGTTTCGCCATCACTGCCCTATATCATTTCAGACAAATGGTTGTCCAATCTCTTCTTAAAAACCTCCAGTGTTGGAGCATCCATAACTTCTGGAGGCGAGCCTGATTAATTGTTCTAGCTGTCTGGAAATTTCTTCTTAGTTCTAGTTTTTTATTATTATTATTATTATTATTATTATTATTATTATTATTATTATTTATTAGATTTGTATGCTGCCCCTCTCCGAAGATTCGGGGTGGCTCACAACAGTAATACAAAAACAATATAACAGTGAGACAAATCTAATAATAAAATAAAACATATCTAAAACCCCAATAATTTAAAACCATACAACACATACATACCAAATATAAAATATAAAAGCCTGGGGGAGGATGTCTCAGTTCCCCCATGCCTGGCGATAAATGTGGGTCTTGAGTAATTTGAGGAAGACAAGGAGGGTGCGGGCCGTTCTAATCTCTGGGGGGAGTTGATTCCAGAGGGCCGGGGCCACCACAGAGAAGGCTCTTCCCCTGGGGCCCACCAAATGACATTGTTTGGTCGACGGGACCCGGAGAAGGCCAACTCTGTGGGATCTTATCGGCCCCTGGGATTCGTGCGGTACAAGGCGGTTTGCTTCTCTCTGTGATTAATTTCCATCCATTGCTTCTTGTCCTGCCTTCAGGTGATAAACAGGGCGGCCACCAAGGGTGGTATACACTTACCTTCCCTACCGGCTTCCTACTGGCTCGCATGTGCCTCAGCGGTGAAATGCTCCTGGTTCGCTCGTGCCTGTCAGTCATCAGAGAATGTCTCAAAGGGAGGGCGAGGCTCCACCCACCTGCCCACCTGCCCAGATGCCTCCATTTGGGCTCTTTTACCCTCTGCACATGTGCAAAGCATTCTGTGCATGCGCAGAGGGTAAAAGAACCCAACTGGCGGCATCCAGATGGGTGGGCGAAGCCTTGCGCTCCCTTCACTTTCCGATGACTGACGGGTACGAGCGAAATGGGAGCATTTCACCCCTGATGCGCCTCCTCCATGCATGCACATGTCCTTCTGCGCATGTTCTTTGCTTGCACACATGCCTTCCACACCTGCCTAAATAGTGCCTAAATAAGATGAAATAGAGCTGAGGCGGTTGGGTAGGCCCAATCGCAATTTCCGCTACTGGTTCGGGTAAACCAGCCCAAAGTGGCTGAATATCACATCTGGAGGCCACCTTGGAGCATAGCAGTCAACACTGCTCTAATATTTTAGTTTCTTATTTATTTATTTTATTTGTTTGTTTTGTCAAGTGCGTGTTCGTGGTAGACAAAGATATAATAATTAGTGATGGGCGAACCCAACGGTGTTCGGGTTCGGCAAGTTCGGCCGAATTTTACACAAAATTTGGCCGAACCCAAACTGAACCCGAACTCGAACCCGAACGGGGAATCCCTCCCACAAAGAGATTCCAGGGGTGGAGCTTTGACATCACTGGCAGGTTGCTAAGAACACCAAGGAGATCACTTCCTGGATTCCATGGAATCCAGGAAGTTATCTCCTTGGCGTCCTTAGCAACCTGCCGGTGACGTCAAAGCTACGAACGCCGAACACGACCCCAAACTTTACCCGAAGTTTGAAAAAAAAAAATTGGGTTTGTGTTCGGCATACCGAACACCGCAAAATTCGGTACGGACCCGAATTGTGCGGGTTCGGTTCGCCCATCACTAATAATAATATTTATATACATGATACTAGTAAAAAATAAAAAATAAACATTAGGACAGGGGATGGAAGGCACTCTGGTGCACTTATGCACGCCCCTTACTGACTTCTTAGGAATCAGGGGAAGTCAACAATGGATAGTCTAAGGCAGGGGTGGTCTACTGCCCAGGCGGGGGGCAGGGGACGCAGTGGGGTAGCAAAAATGGAGCTCCACCCCAGAGCACCCAATTTGCATTAAAAGATGCAGAAAAAAAATGCAGGGCGTCTTGTACAAGCCACGTCCACAGTGTGGTAATAAAAATTTTGGTAGCCCTTCACTGGTCTAAGGGTAAAGTTTTGAGGGTTAGGTGATGATAATACAATGACTGGTACCTTCTCCTTTTACTAAAGGTCCTATCATGAAGACGATCGATTGAGGCAGTTATTTGTAATCCATAATCTTTTTTGCAACATTAATTTGATACCACACAATTCTTCTCTTTGAAATGTGATTTGTAAACTGAATCTCGTGGAGGGTAACACTCCAAGGACCCAGCAGGTGATGTACACGCACATCTAAAGTTGCTTCCGTAGGAACTGTGTTATTTCCTCCTAGAAGTGTATCTAGAGATTGTTCACAAAGCAGGAAAATTATCAGACCAATTAAGATTATAATAAAACAGTGGAATGTTTATGTGTTGAAGCTAATTAGCTTCAGCACATAAACATTCTAGTGTTGGCTAAAAATGAACAATTAACAGTAAGATCGAGACAATGAAAACTAATTCAGGAGAACTCCTAAAATCCTTGTTAAAAGTAAACAAACCTTCAAATATGGAACAATATCAGATCTCACTTGTAATTTACAAAGCACAATGTAATGGGTTGATCCAACATTAAACTGAGCCTCTAATTACTCAAACATTATTCCTCTTCTCAATCGGCAGTTGTAATATTGATATTTTTGGTAAGCATTATAGAAACATAGAAACATAGAAACATAGAAACATAGAAGTCTGACGGCAGAAAAAGACCTCCTGGTCCATCTAGTCTGCCCTTATACTATTATTGTTAGGTATGTTGGCAATGGAATGGATCCATTACCTTGTTTTTATTTTGGATGGAGTCTCTGTAATTTGATATTGTTAAATTTCTTGTATTTCCATTGTTCATTGTGGAACCTGTTTCATCTATAATAGAAACATAGAAACATAGAAGACTGACAGCAGAAAAAGACCTCATGATCCATCTAGTCTGCCCTTATACTATTTTTTGTATTTTATCTTAGGATGGATATATGTTTATCCCAGGCATGTTTAAATTCAGTTACTGTGGATTTAGCAACTACATCTGCTGGAAGTTTGTTCCAAGCATCTACTACTCTTTCAGTAAAATAATACTTTCTCATGTTGCTTTTGATCTTTCCCCCCAACTAACTTCAGATTGCTTTGACCATTTATCTAGTAAAGCTAAATCATTTACCATATTACAGACGCCTCCAGGAATAATCTCTTTCTTTCTTTCTTTCTTTCTTTCTTTCTTTCTTTCTTTCTTTCTTTCTTTCTTTCTTCTTTCTTAAGTGATATATAGACAACTTAACCATGGCTAATGCTATGGGAAATTTGAATCAATTGTCCCCAAATGTCCTTTTACCAAGCAAGAATTTGCAAAGCCCACCTTTATTTCTCCTGTATTTCTCCCTGTTACCAAATGTAAATTCATGTAGTTTCAAAATGCTTTCTATGGCCCATATATTCTCTTAAGAGGAAATGGCAGAAGAGATTAGGCAAGGCTTATCATTAAAAGAATTTCACTGAATCACAGAGCCAGGATCTTGAAGATCATCAGCTTAAATTCCCATTTCCCGAAATATCTGCAACACAGGAGGAATCTGCACGGACAGATCATTCTCCCACTTCTGCTTAAATGCCTCCTCTGAAGATTTGTGGAAACCCATTCCCAAGTATGCCAACCAGCAGTTCTTTGCAGAATGGAACGGTAATGTGAAACGCAACAACGCTTGCATTGTTAAATGAGACGTAAAAAAAAGGAAAGAAGAGTAAAAGCAGGCAACAGGGTGCTGGAGTAATCCTATGTCAGGTGTGCTTCATGCCCCATCAAACTTGTCATTCCACAACAGATTTTAATTGGGTAATGATGATAATCAGCTACTCCCTAGGCAGAAGATGGAGAAGCAACTGAACCCAACACAATCTAATTTTCACAATGTCTGAATACAGACATCCGATTCTTCGTAATTTAACGTATCATTTATTTATTTTTTGCAGAGAAAACATCTTGTGCAAATACTCCAATTCAATTCAATTTATTAGATTTGTATGCCGCCCCTCTCCGAAGACTCGGGGCGGCTCACAACAATAATAAAACCAATATAACAGTAACAAATCTAATATGAAAGAAAAGATATATAAAACCCCAACAATTAAAACCATACAACACATACATACCAAATATAAAAGCCTGGGGGAGGTGTCTCAGTTCCCCCATGCCTGGCGATATAGGTGGGTCTTGAGTAATTTGCGAAAGGCAAGGAGGGTGGGGGCTGTTCTAATCTTTGGGGGGAGTTGATTCCAGAGGGGCGGGGCCGCCACAGGGAAGGCTCTTCCCCTGGGGCCTGCCAAGTGACATTGTTTAGTCGACGGGACCCGGAGAAGGCCAAATCTGTGGGACCTTATCGGTCGCTGGGATTCGTGCGGTAGGAGGCGGTTCCAGAGGTACTCTGGTCCATTGCCATGTAGGGCTTTAAAGGTCATAACCAACACTTTGAATTATGACCGGAAACTGATCGGCAGCCAGTGCAGGCCACGGAGTGTTGTAGAAACGTGGGCGAATCTAGGAAGCCCCACAATGGCTCTCGCTGCCGCATTCTGCACGATCTGAAGTTTCCGAACACTTTTCAAAGGTAGCCCCATGTAGAGAGCGTTGCAGTAATCGAACCTCAAGGTGATGAGGGCATGAGTGACCGTGAGCAATGGCATTATTACTAAGGGGATGTTCCCCATCTACTAATTCCTAGAACTTTTTAAAAAATTCTGAGCATCGGTCATGTGAAGTATGTTGGTGCTTTTCAAAATATTTAAACAGATAAACCAATTAACAGAGTTGGAAGAGACCTTATAGGTCATCTAGTCCAACCCCCCACTCAAGAGGAGACCTTACACCATTTCTGACAAATGGCAGTCCAATATCTTCTTGAAAGTCTCAAGTGATGAAACTCTCACAACTTCTGAAGGCAATTTCTGTTCTATTGGTTGGTTGATTGTTTATTTATTTATTTATTAGATTTGTATGCCGCCCCTTTCCATAGACTCGGGGCGGCTCACAACACAATAAAAACAATTTATAACAAATCTAATAATTTACAATATAAAATATTTAAAAACCCCATTATTAAACAAACATACACACAAGCATACCATGCATAAATTGTATAGGCCTGGGGGAGGTATCTCAGTTTCCCCATGCCTGACGACAAAGGTGGGTTTTAAGGAGTTTGTGAAAGGCGAGAAGGGTGGAGGCAGTTCTAATCTCTGGGGGGAGCTGGTTCCAGAGAGTCGGGGCCGCCACAGAGAAGGCTCTTCCCCTGGGGCCCGCCAACCGACATTGTTTAGTCGATTGTTCTCACTGTCATAAAGTTCCTTCTTATTTCCTCTCCCCTTCTGCCTTTCCCAGCATTATAGATTTGTTCAGACCTTTATATCTTCACATACATTGTCTACATTATGATAAGATGATGCTGATCATTTGTGTCCCAAGCGAGAATTCTAGGTTGGTTTTGAAAACTCTTCATTTTTAAAAATTTCTTGGGTATCTATGGTATTTTCAGTTGTCAAAAACGCCAATGCCTTTTCTATCTTCAAAGTTGAACTTTTGCTTTTATAGAGTTTCACTGGGAAAATACAGAGCCTCGGCGGTGCAGTGGCTAGAGTGCAGTACTGCAAGGTACTTCTGCTGATTACCGGCTGCCAGCAGTTTGGCAGATCGAATCTCAGTAGGTTCAAGGTTGACTCAGCCTTCCATCCTTCCAAGTTCGGTAAAGTGAGGACCCAGATTGTTGGGGGCAATACGCTTACTCTCTGTAAACAGTTTAGAGAGGGTTGTAAAGTACTGTGAAACGGTATATAAGTCTAAACGCTATTGCTAAAATTTATGACTGAGATTAGATTGGCAAGGTTTAAAAAAAACCCCAAGAAAACAGCGGTGTCAAACTATTTTTAGACTGAACAAAGAAACTGCAGTAACAAGTTTATGAAGTCAATTTGCCCAATCTCAAAAGAAGGTTGATTTTATCTTTTCACTCCTGTTATGATCAGAATTGAAGTCTTGTTTCTGGAAATCAAACCTCCTTATATCCCTCATTTCCATCCTCTTTTTCCTTCTTAGGGGGTGAAAAGGGGAAATACTGCTCAGAATTGAAGAACCTTTGATGTAGAGCTGGGTTATAAGTGAAGAGGTTAATACAAATGGCCTCCCACTGCATGAATAAAAGAGCAATAATTTTTTTTAGTCATGATCATTTTTTCAAAAACATAAAAAGGCATCCTTTCCAATTATGGTATGTTAAGATAGTTTTCATGGTATATCACAGATATTTTAGGGAAGGGCAGTATTTTTTATAATGCACAAAACTTCCCTTTGCCGATTTATTATATCATTGTGATATATTTTATTGTATTTGCTTTGGTATTAAGTGTGATTCTAGAATATTTAAATAATTCTGATACTTAAATACTGATACTTTAAATAATAATTAAAAATGGAGATGGGATGGAATCGGGCAAATTGTCATGTCTAGGTTTTGAGGATCAAACTCAATTGATGATAATTTAATATCAATGCTATTTGATATATAATTGATTTTTCCCTTTTAATAACGTGGCATTTCCTATGCAGATGTTTCTTAATATTTATAAGGTTTTAAATTATGAACATGATAAGGGCAGAGGAGAGATTCGGTTTGGAAATTCAGTTTGGCAGCTGTTCTATCAAATCCCCAAATCAAATTGCCTCTCAGAACTACTTGATAATTTAAAATTGATTCAGTTAAAAATTCAATATCTTTATGAATTGTGAACTGAATCACAAATGTGAAGTGGATCGAACCCTGTCTATGCATCTCTACTAAGCATGACTCACAAATTCATTTTTTCCTATATAAAATGTGTGTATATCACAGAGTTGGCCGTTAAGGTGGAACGGTGACGTGTACTCAGCCCCGTGGCTCTGAGTGCTAGCTGAGTCCAGTGCAATTATGCTACTGCACCTGGGCAAGTAGCAAAATTGCATGCAGGTGCGCCCATGTTTCGGCAAGGAAGCAATAAACCTCGGCGAAACGCATGTCCATATGCAATTTGCATATGGACATGCGTGTCCTGCGTGTCCATATGCAATTTTGCTACCTGCCCAGATGCAGTAGCATAATTGCGCTGGACTCCACTAGCACTCAGAGCCACAGGGGCGAGCACACGTCACCATTCCACTTTAGCAGCCCACCTCTGGAATATAATGTGGCACTTTTTCTATAAATGGGCGAGCATGGTTTTCTCTTCATTGCTTATTTAAGCACACTTATGAATACACAGGGGAGCAATGGCTCGGGGTTAAAGACGTTGTGCTTGATAGCAGCCCAGATTAAAGACCCGAGTGCTGCATGACGGGTTGGGCTCCCATTCCTTTCTCCACCTCCTGCCCACCTAGCAGTTCAAAAGCACGCAAATGCAAATAGATAAATAGGTACCACTTCAGTGGGAAGGTTACAGAGCTCTGTCAGTAGTAGGTTCTAAAACCCTTTATTACCAGTTTGTGTGCGCGCTTGCCCTGGGTGGGTGGGTGGAGCCATTCGCCACCAGCGCTACTGGTTCTTAGAACTGTGCTGAACCAGGAGCAACCCACCACTGCCCTATATGTATTAGCATATAGACATGCTAGCCACATAACCATGGAAAATGTCTTTGCTGAGTGGTTCCCTCAGGTAAGAAATGGAGATGAGCACCTCCCTCTAAAGTTGGGCATGGCTGGACAGGGAAACCTTTATCTTTATGGATATACAGTGGTACCTCTACTTAAGAACTTAACTTGTTCCATGACCAGGTTCTTAAGTAGAAAAGTTTGTAAGTAGAAGCAATTTTTCCCATAGGAATCAATGTAAAAGCAAATAATGCGTGCAAACCCATTAGGAAAGAATAAAAGCTTGGAATTTGGTTGGGAGGAGGAGGAGGAAGAAGAGGAGGACAGTCACTGCCCAGAGCAAAAGGAGCGTTTCTTTTCTCTGGGCGCTGGCAGAGGTTTATTCCCCCTCCAAGTGCCCAGAGAAAGGAAAATGCTGTGTTCACTCTGGACTGCCAAAGCCTCCTTAAGCACCACTGAAAGGCTCTTCTGGCAGCCCAGAAAAGCCCGAGATGGCCGGGATTAAAGGGGGAATGGCAGGAAACTGGCCGGGGCTTTCGTGCTGCTCTCAAATTTCCTGGGAAATTTTTCCGGGCTCAGGTTCTTAAGTAGAAAATGGTTCTTAAGAAGAGGCAAAAAAAATCTTGAACACCCAGTTCTTATCTAGAAAAGTTCCTAAGTAGAGGCATTCTTAAGTAGAACTACCACTGTAATTGTATTTCTTTATTTGTCAAAACATGTACAACATAAAGTTGTATGGTATAATAGATAATAGGTATGGTATAAACATAAAGTCCAGAAGTTGCGAATGCTCCAACACTGGAAGTTTTAAAGAAAATGTTGGATAACCATCCATCTGAAGTAGTGTAGGGTTTCCTGCCTAAGCAGGGGGTTGGACTAGAAGACCTCCAAGGTCCCTTCCAACTCTGTTGTTGTTGTTGTTGTTGTTGTTGTTGTTATTGTTGTTGTTTAAACAAAAGCAAAGTGGGTAAATTTGGATAGTAGGCACGATGGTGTGGTTAGAGCCTCGGTGGTGCAGTGGTTTGAGTGCAATACTGCAAGCTCCTTCTGCTGATCACCAGCTGCCAGCAGTTTGGCAGATCGACTCTCAGTAGGTTGACTCAGCCTTCCATCCTTCTGAGGTCGGTAAAATGAGGACCCAGATTGTTGGGGGCAAGATGCTTACTCTCTGTAAACCACTTAGAGAGGACTGTCAAGCACAGTGAAGCGGTATGTAAGTCTAATTGCTATTATGTATATCTCTCCCCCCCCCTCTCCTTTCCCTCCCACCTCTCTTATGCAAAAAAAATATAATAATCTGCATTTTTTTTTACTACTCTCATTTAATTTGATTTGCTTTCAAAATGATGATGACAATAAGAAAGCAGCCACAATAACCATCTGTCTAAAGACAAGCAATTAAAAGCAGCTTCCAATCATCAAAGGTTAAAAGCCTATCAGAGGAAATGGCCTCTGTCTGGTGACTGAGAAGACTGCGAAATGAACGTTGGGAAAGAATGAATTTCAGAAGAGCGTCAGGCAGAGAGAGAGCCAGCAAAGATAAGCTGAACTATTTAAAAATACTCCGATGGAATACAGTGAGGAGTTGGATGCCAAGAAGGGAGGGGGGTGTAGTCCAGAGGGACCACCCTTTTCAACGACATGAGGCTCTCCGCTCTCTTCAGCTCCCCAGCCACGTGGACTGCCGTCTCCAGCACTCAAAGTCCCGCAGGACCAGCTATCCTAGGCTGCTTCCCAACCAGAAAGTGAGCACAGCCTCAAAATGATTTTCTTGGCTGGGAGTCCAGTGTACAGCTGGACCGGAATCTTTAGCTGACCTTGAACCCAGGTGCGACTCTCAGCAATGGTGGAGAGGACCTCCATCCAGACAGGCAAGAAAATGCATCCTGGGGAGGGTTTCTGGGATAAATCCAATCAGTCCCTATAAGTTTTCGGTTACATAGAGTCCAAGATTAGGTCCCACAGAGTTGGCCTTCTCCGGGTCCCGTGACTAAACAATGTCGTTTGGCAAGTCCCAGGGGAACAGCCTTCTCTGTGGTGGCCCCAACCCTCTGGAACCAGCTCCCCCCTGAGATTACAACGGCCCCCATCCTCCTTGCCTTTCATAAACTCCTTAAAACCCACCTCTGCCGTCAGGCATGGGGGGACTGAGATAACTTCCCCAGACCTATATTGTTTATGTATGGTGTGTTGTGTGCATGTTTTTTAAATTGTGGGTTTTTAGTTTTAATTATTAGATTTGTATTGTACATTGTTTTTCTATTACTGTTGTGAGCCGCCCCGAGTCTATGGAGAGGGGCGGCATACAAATTACATAAGTAAGTAAGTAAGTAAGTAAGTAAGTAAGTAAGGAAGGAAGGAAGGAAGGAAGGAAGGAAGGAAGGAAGGAAGGAAGGAAGGAAGGAAGGAAGGGAATCGCTGCACGCATCCTTTGAGGTCAAGGACTGAATCTAAACAGGGGGTATGCGGGTAGAGGGGCGAAATATAAAAACTCCGATTCAGTCCTCATTGGTCAAAGGGTGGTGTCATCCCATCCTTGGAGCTAGCTCCACCCTTCATGGAGAAAGAGAGTACTAAAGACACCCCTTCCCTAATAGTTCCCAAAGTTTATTCAGTGATGGGCTCCTACGGGTATGGTCAGGTACGCAGAACTGGTAGAAAAATTTTGGTCAGATATGCAGTACCGGTAGAAAAAGTTTGAATTTTTTTTTTTTCCCCCCTTCAGGGCTCTGGGTATGTTTTTCCTATCACAGTAAATGAGGTTGAATGTGTATAATTTTAGAAGAGCTCTGTGTGTATATGTGTGTGTGTGTACATACACATACAGTTTATATAGTAGATAATGTATATTTTTGTGTGCCTGTTTGTAATATGTATGTACAGTAACCCCTCGCTACTTCGCGGTTCATCTTTTGTGGATTCGCTACTTCACGGGTTTTCAAAGGGAGTTTAAATCCATTAAATCCATTGAAAATTTTAAAGCCATTAAAAAATCATAAAATTCTTCTACAGTACTACTGTACTCTATTAAAGAAACTGGTAGGATATCACATGTAGTTCCAGCTGAGAAACATTATAGAATGATTTTTTAATACAAAGGGTGGGTTTTAAAAGTCCAAATACTTGTTAAATACATACAAAGATATCTTTCTTCTACTTCACGGGAATTCATTTTTCACGGGTGGTCTTGGAACACATCCCCCGTGAAAAATGAGGGATGGCATGTATGGCATATGGCATGTAAACTAAACAATGCCGCTTGGCAGGACCCAGGGGAAGAGCCTTCTCTGTGGCAGCCCCGGCCCTCTGGAACCAACTCCCCCCAGAGATTAGAATTGCCCCCACCCTCCTTGCCTTTCGTAAGCTACTTAAAACCCACCTCTGCCGTCAGGCATGGGAGAATTGAGATACCCTTTCCCCCTAGGCCTTCACAATTTTATGCATGGTATGTCTGTATGTCTGTTTGGTTTTTATTATAATGGGTTTTTAATTGTTTTTAGTATTGGATGATTCTTATATGCTGTCTTATTATTGCTGTTAGCCGCCCCGAGTCTCCGGAGAGGGGCGGCATACAAATCCAATAAGTAAGTAAGTAAGTAAGTAAGTAAGTAAGTAAGTAAGTAAGTAAGTAAGTAAGTAAGTAAGTAAGTAAGTAAATAAATAAATAAAAATAAATAAATAAATAAAATAATAAATAAATAATAAATAAATAAATAATAAATAAATAAATAAAAATAAATAATAAATAATAAACAAACAAACAAACAAACAAACAAATAAATAAATGTATACATAGAATTAAATAGTATATTTTGGATGTTCAGTAATAATAAATAGATAGGGAAATTGTATCTCTTTGAGGTACAAAAAAAGCCTTTTTCGGAGGGAAATTAAAATTATATACATTCAACCTCATTTAATACGATAGGAAAAATATACCCAGAGCCCAGAATGGAAAAAAAGAAAAAAAAATTCAAAATTCTTCTACCAGTTCTGCATAACTGACCAAAATTCTTCTACCAGTTCTGCGTACCTGACTGTACCTGTAGGAGCCCATAAGTGGATTTGTCTAATAATTTCTTTTTCTTAACTGTAGCTTCCTCCTATTTTATCTCAAATTTAAAAAAAGCAGAAGGTCTCTTTGCCACAGTTATTGGGGCCTGAATAATATTGAGGAAATATAATAATAATATTGAGGAAAACCCATTTGAAGAAATAATCTTTGCATGACTGTCAAGGAATGAGATGTAAAGCTACGACATTTCTTTGATGCCAAGCTTACATCAAAAGCGAATGAGAAAGCATGCTTTGCGTGATCCGTCTATCAACTATTCACTTGGGGAGGCTGAACCAACCTTAGAATTAACTTAATAAAGAGGCAAAGCTATTCTAAATTATGCAAAGGTAACTTGGTAGAAAGGGAATAATAAGCAGCGATGGTTATGCAGAAAAACACTCTTAATTTATCCTCGCCCTCCTCCAAAAGGAATTTTTGCATTGCTATTTTGATGAGGAGAGGTCTCCCAGATCCTACATATGCTAAGGGCCACTTGAAAGTGATAACAAGAAGTTGCATCCATACTTAGGTAACATTTCAATATCCAGGTCATTTAGCATAAAGATCTTTCCTGTAATTGAATTAAAGAGCAACAATTTGCATATCTGTGTTCTGCTCTGTGGAGACTCAAGCAACCCCTACGGTTCCTCCCTGGTATTCACAGGAAATGATTTTATGGAGTGGGTAGAGGTCAATGACACAAGCTTAAAAACATGCTTTATCTTCTTCACTCATTTGATGCTGTCGGTACCAGTGGAACAGCAATAGCACTTAGACTTACCGTATTTTTCAGAATATAAGATGCACCTAAATTTTGAAGAGGAGGACAACAAAAAGGTGCGTGGCCTCCGGGTGCCACATTTTTGCCCCCTTTTCCAGCCCTTTCCCAGCCTTTTTTCTTCCCATTTTCAAGGCTTTTTTCAGGTTATTTTCAATGCTTTTTTGGCCTGTTTTTAAGGCTTTTTTTTCAGTAAAATCTCAAGGCTTTTGGGGAGCCATTTTTGAGGCTTTTTTTGGGGGGGGGGTTCCTTGAAACTTTGTTCAGCCCATTTTAGGTTCTGCAAAAAGCCACGCAAAAAGCCTAAAAAATGAGCAAACCCCCCTCAAAAATAGGCTGGGAAAAGCCCCCAAAATGGGCCCCAAAAGGCCTGAAAAAGGTGGAAAAAAGGCCCGAGAAGTAGACTTGCAGAGCCCAAAAAGCAGCTGGTGGGTGGGAGCGGCTTCAGCAATATTCAGTCTATAAGATGCACAGACATTTCACTCCCTTTTGTTAGATTAAAAACTGTGTATGTTCAGTGTTTTGCAGCCCTTGCTAAGCAGTTTATAGAATCAGCCTATTGCCCTCAACAATCTATTATGTTATGTTCCCACTGACTGTTACCTTCCCACTGAAGTGGTAGCTATTTATCTACTCACATTTTCACGCTTTCAAACACCTAGGTGGGCAGGAGCTTGCCCCATCAAGAAACCCGGTGTAAAGGTTCTAATGAACCCAAGCAAACCGGAACTCTGAGGGCAAGCACTTCCTCAAAGGACTTCTTTATTGGATAAATCATATCAGCATACCTGAAAGAAAGCCAACTCTGACTTTCCCCCCAAATTACAGTATAACCCCTTTCTCTCAATGTCATTCATCACATTGGCCAATTAGGATAATCGCAGGCTTCTCACATATTCGTCTCCTCCTTCCTCCATCGTCCAGGAGATGACCTTGGTTCTCAAGAGAAAGTTCTAGATTGTGTCTAGTAATATATTCCAACATCTTTCCCCCTCCTATACAGTGTGGCAACATTGAACCAGGAAAATGATTTCTGCCCTGTTCAGTTCTGTGTTGACAACCAGGCTGTCGGCTTTCCAGCTGGGAAGTTCAGATTCTTAACCGTATATCTATATAGCAATAGCATTTATTGCGGAGGCTGTTGGGGTCTGGATGGGAGTCAACAAACTCAAACTCAACCCAGACAAGACGGAGTGGCTGTGGGTCTTGCCTCCCAAGGACAATTCCATCTGTCCATCCATCACCCTGGGGGGGGAACTACTGACCCCCTCAGAGAGGGTTCGCAACTTGGGCATCCTCTTCGATCCATAACTGACATTGGAACATCATCTTTCGGCTGTGGCGAGGAGGATGTTTACCCAGGTTCGCCTGGTGCACCGGTTGCGGCCCTATTTGGACAGGGAGTCTTTGCTCACAGTCGCTCATGCCCTCATCACCTCAAGGTTCGATTACTGCAACGCTCTCTAAATGGGGCTACCTTTGAAAAGTGTTCGGAAACTTCAGATCGTGCAGAACGCGGCCGCGAGAGCCGTCGTGGGGCTTCCCAGATTCGTCCACATTTCTACAACACTCTATGGCCTGCATTGGCTGCAGATCAGTTTCCGGTCACAATTCAAAGTGTTGGTTATGACCTTTAAAGCCCTACATGGCATTGGACCAGAATACCTCCGGAACCACCTGCTACCGCGCGAATCCCAGCAACCAATAAGGTCCCACAGAGTTGGCCTTCTCCGGGTCCCGTCGACTAAACAATGTCATTTGGCAGGCCCCAGGGGAAGAGCCTTCTCTGTGGCGGCCCCGGCCCTCTGGAATCAACTCCCCCCGGAGATTAGAACTGCCCCCACCCTCCTTGTCTTTCGTAAACTACTCAAGACCCACCTTCACCACCAGGCATGGTGGAGTTGAGACACCTTTCCCCCAGGCTCTTTATATTTTATGTATGGTATGTATGTGCTGTTTGGTTTTTAAATATGGTAGGGTTTTATATGCTTCTTTTTTAATATTAGATTTGTTTTGCTATAATATTGTTTTTTATTATTGTTGTGAGCCGCCCCGAGTCTTCGGAGAGGGGCGGCATACAAATCTAATAAATAATAATAATAATAATAATAATAATAATAATAATAATAATAATAATAATTATTATTATTATTATTATTATTATTATTATTATTATTATTATTATTATTTAGACTTATACACCACTTCATAGTTCTTTTCCAGCCCTCTCTAAGCAGTTTACAGAATCAGCATATAACCCCTAACAATCTGGGTCCTCATTTTACCCACCTCGGAAGAATGGAAGGCTGAGTCAACATTGAGCCTGGTGGTGAGATTTGAACTGCTGAACTACAGTTAGCAGTTAACTGTACTAACTCTAACCACCGTGCCACCCCAACTCATCACTATCATCTCTATCTCTATCTCTCTATCTCTCTATATCTATATCTATATCTATCTATATCTATACCTACTGCATATCTATATCATATATATCTATCTATCATTAATTTTTAAAAACTAAAGTTTCATTTATTATTGCCAAGAAAAAGTTGTTTCCAGATGATTTATCCAAAGTTATCTTAGAAGATACCTTTTCCCTCCTCAAATGAAATTTGAATGCCATTTCCTACAGCTAAGTTTAACATCTGGAATACTGAATTTATTGCCCAGTTCATTAGAACACCTACTTAGTTAATCTAAATATGTAAATTAATCAAAGTTGCTTCTTTTCCAGGATGATTAGAGGAACTTACTTCAAAGCACAACATGCATCAGATTACCTTCAAAATACCACTGCCCACATTTCCATGCAGAAGAGAAATAAATTAACTAACTTTTCAGAAAGTAACTTTCATCAGCCTTAAAGGATACAGGATAGTCTTGATTGCTTACATCCATCCAGAAGATGGTGGGAAACTCAACCATCCAATCATTTCAATTCCCAAATCTAGGATATGACTAATAGAGGCGAAACACCAGGCGGTATGTGAAGATGCAATTTTATCCATGTTTAGCCTAATGAATTCATTAAGGTTTACTTCCCGTGAGGTTAATAGGTTAATAGGGGATGGTGGCCTTTAGCATATGACACAGCAACATTTTATAAATGTCCTCTTTTAAAGTGATGGAAAAATATAGCTGTTGTTTGCCCACCTCTGGTACCAGGATATTGGGTTTCCAGACATGGAAAAAGAGCACTGTGGTAGCAATGAAGGGCTACCACAGCTTATGCATTTTCTTTCGACATCTTTCAGTGCAAATTGGGTGTTCTGGGGTGGAGCTCCATTTTTGCTACCCCACTGCGTCTGCATCGTCCTCTGTCCAGGCAGCAGCCCACCCCTATGTGGGAGGATTCAGAAGAAGTTTTGGAATTACTGGATCAAAATTTTGCTTATTCCTTTGACATAACTCTGCAATAGGAAGAGAATATTTTGGCCTAGACCTCCTTGTCATTGGGACAATAGAGTGGGGTGTGGAGTGGAGTAGAAGAGAAGAGAAGAGAAGAGAAGAGAAGAGAAGAGGAAGAGGAATCGGGTAGAGTAGAGTAGATTAGAGAATCGAGAATAGGACTAGACTAGACTACACTAAACTAGATTAGACTAAACTAGATTAGACCAGACCAGACCAGACCAGACCAGACCAGACCAGACCAGACCAGAATAGAATAGAATAGAATTTTTATTGGTCAAGTGTGATTGGCCACATAAGGAATTTGTCTCTGGTGCAGAAGTTCTCAGTGAACAAACAAATGACAAAGTGATAAGTCATAGATTAGTGATGGTGAACCTAGGGCACAGGTACCACGGGTGGCATAAGGAGCCATATCTGCTGGCACGTGAGCTGTTGCCCTAGCTCAGCTCCAACGTGGATGTGTGTGCCAGCCAAAGAGCCTCTGGGGGGATGTTTTTGCCATTCCCTGGCTCTAGGGAAGCCTTTGGAGCCTGGGGGGGGGGGGGGCCGAAACACGAGCCTACTGTGCCCACCAGAAGTTGGGAAACAGGCCGTTTCCGGCCTCCAGTGGGCCTCCGGGAGGTGGGGGAAGATGTTTTCACCCTCCCCAAGCATTGCATTATGGGTGTGGGCACTCGCACATGTGTGATAGTGTGTGCGCATGGACTTTCGGCATAAGATCATAAGTCATATTGTTCTGTCTGGGTCCCTCCAGCAAACACCAACCCAAAAAGAGAAGTCAGACACACTGGTAAAAATCAAAGGCAGTTTATAGAATTCAAAGCAAACACAGGTAACAGAAAATGTCCTTACAAAGAGGAACACGCTGAAACTTCAAAGATGTTTCACGAAGGCCATGAAGTAAAACAGGATTCTTGCTGTCAAAAACAACGCTGGAGATAACAAACCTACGCCTCCCCCAAGTCTTCCAGACTGCTAGGCCACAAGCCAAGATCAGAGACGCCGAGAAGCAAAGCAGGGTCACAGAACTTCCAGTTGATAACGCTCCACATGGCTAAAAGGGCTGGCCTGCCTTTTAAACCCTGCTGAGGAGAACCACACCCAAACCCAGCTGTTGCCAATTCAGTGATGCCAATACCTTTCTAATTGGTCCCATCTCTGAGCTGCACGTCGCTGTCTCATGTCAATTATAGCCTGTGCTTCCTCATCCAATAAGGCCAGGCTACTGGCTGGGGAGAGCCCCCCCCCCCCGGGGCTCTCAGGCTGCTCCCCCTCATCCTCTTCCTGACTTTCCTCTCCCCCATCTGCCTGGTCCTCCCCCTCCTGTTCACTGTCCTCCTCCTCCGGGCCTGGATCCAGCAGAGACGCAGCCGGTCCCTGAGGAGCCTCAGGCTGAATCACAACACATATACACATTGAGTAAAGGAAACAGGGGAAAGAAAGGAATATGTCATCTAAACTAGTCAACTTGTTGGTTTATCTATGGCTTTGTTGAATTGTGTTCTGTCCCTCTGAGATTGCTCTACTGCCCTCGCGGAATTGCTGGGTAAAAAGATTTCCTTTTCAAAAGAAGTATAATCTTTTTCTTTAACCAGTTTAAATAACAGCAAGCTTCCCGAAGTGCAGTCCAGAATAAAAAAAAGGCACTGCTGATTCTCTTCACCTTCTGAAATCTATCAATTTGGAAAGAGATGTTTTCTTATTTGAGGACAGAAATGAGACCAAAGAGCCTTTGAAAATTCTCCACTGATTGGAAGAAATTGGTGGATGTTTTCTCTAAATTGCTCCAGGGGGAAAGAGAAATCCTCCAACTGTTACTTAAGAGCAGATGATCCCCAGCCACTAGCAATAGCAACCTTATTGAAAAGGTCCATCAGAAAAGTTTGCTGTGAGGTTATCTGGGAATGTATTTTTTTTAAGTGAAGAATTCAGAAGCATCATAGGCCGCTGGAAAGATGTGCAATGAAAGACAAAGCATTCACACATGATTGACAACCACTTCTTCTTTCAATAAACACCACATTGCAACCCTGATCATTTTCCCAAACTTCTCTTCTCCTTTGGAAGCCATTTCAAGGGCCAATTCTGCCTCTCATCAAACTGAATGAGAAGAAGAAGGAGTAAAGGCAGGGTAATTGCTCTGCGTGGTGCAACTTTGAGAAGTGAAATCCAAGCTGAAGAGATGATTCATCCTTTAGTCGTAGTTGTTAAGGACTATGCAGAGTGATCCCTGAGTTATCAAGGATGCACATGCAGAAAGGAAACGTGGAATTCTAGCAAATATCCATTATATATGAGTAATAGTTCATACAAACCAGATACATGAAAGTGTATTTAGCAAACATCATAGTCAAATTAAACAGTCCAGTCATACACAGTCAAATCAGTCAATAACTCTCAATATATTAACAATGCTACAAGCCTTACTTGTACAGCTTACAAAAACATAAACTATCATCGAACACACAGTTCTTACTATAGCAGTCACAATGAATCAGCAATACCAAACAGAGAAATAACAGAGACAGTGAGAGAGAATCATGCTTCTGGCTCCCTCTTGTGGCAACCTCCAACACTAACTCTTAAAGCTATAGTGCTTCAGTACATACACGCATTCATTGTTAGCTTGTTTATATATTGCCAAACCCAAACTGTAATATACATAGTACTAACCATAGTGCAAGCTATGCCCGTTTCTACTAATCTCAAGGCACAGTGATGTCTCTCTCCAAATCACTGACATAAGTTCTTCTCCACTTTTTGCACATCTAGAAAGATCATTGGTGGCCTCCTATATATTCAAGGGTTGTAGAGAAATTGTATTTAGCACTGTGGATATTTCTGCAGTATTAGCCCAATAGGCTTAATTATGCTTGGAACAGTTAGTGGGGAAAGGAAACCAGGCCACCAAAGAACATGTGGCTGACCATCAAAGCTGACACCAGCCAGTGTTGTGGCCTGCTAGTGGCCAGCAGATCTGACAGCAGATTCAGACAGTGATGAAGTTGGGGAGGAACATGGGCCAGTTCTGGAGTCTGGGGAAGGCTCTGACAAGTGCTCTGTGTTGGAGGCAGAGAGAGGGCCAGGGCTGTCCAACAGTTATCAGCTGCCTTTGGAGTCAGACATCAGTGAGGTGGACGAACAGCTGGAGCCTGTTCCCAGGGTGTGCATGCATAGAGTTGCTAGACGAAGGGAACAGCTGAGGAACAAGGGTCGACTTGGGAGTAAGGCCACAGGTGGACGATGGATATGGAATACAAGAGGAGCAAAACCAGGGGAGTTTGTAGGACCAATTAATTTCCTTAATTGGTTTGTGACTCTCAGTGACTTCTTGACAAATTTTGAAGATATCACCCTGACAGCTCTCTAAGCCAGATAGGTCTGTTCTGCCGGGCTCTCTGGTAGGAGCCTCCCGAAAATTCAAGGGTACAAATTTCAGACACACACACATTTGAAAATTCGAAACAATGTTCTTTATCCCAAAAGCCAAAATAAACTAAGCATTCTTTTTTATTGCAAAGAGCACTCATCCCAAAACAACTGGGTAATCTGTACAATTAACCTTAAGCAGTCATTAAGTACTTAGCTAGCAGCTGTGAAGAAACTTCACACCCCTTCTTCTTCCAACAAAGTGAGACACACACACATGTTGCTCTGCTTTGTTTATAAAGGCGTGAAAAATCAACAAGCAAAGTCCAGAAACCAGCAACCCAGGATTCCTGACGAACTGCGATCAGATACTCTTTCACAACGGCCAAACCCACACGCTGCTATTTATAGCAGCAGCCCTAATTACTGGAGCCCCACCCAACCACAGGTGGCCTCATTTTTTCTTGTAATAATCCTTTAGTTGTTGTCTTCTATGCATCACTCTACGCATGCGTGGATGTGTCATTAATTCTTGTTCAGACTCCAAAGATGATACAGATGATTGATCTCCTCCTGGGCTGTCTGCCAAACTCCCCTCTTCCCTGTCACTCACGCTTCCTTGGTCAGAGGAGGCTTTGTCGGCAGATTCCATCGGGAGCAAAACAGGCCTGCGGCATGTGGATGTCTCCCCCACATCCACCTGCACATTCCTTGGGGAAGGAGCTGGACCAGAGCTAACCGCAACAAAGTCTGTGATTGTAAATTTACCCTTGAAAGGCTTTGCTGGATATGAATGAGAAGAATTCACAGTCATTTAATAAAAAGGCGTTTTTGTCAGCACAAGGAGTCTACTTCATGGTTTGGGAATGCCTAAGTCAGAACAGCCAGAGACTAGAACAGTGATGGTGAACCTTTTCGGCACCAAGTGCCCAAACCAGAAGGCTTGTGCATGTGTGTACATATCCATGTGTCATAGCAACGGAAACTCAAAGATCAGCTCACCAGTCAACGCATGCCTGTTTTGGGAGTGGTTTTTTGGGGGGGTCTTTTTTGGGCTGAAAATGCCCCCCAAAACAGCTTGAAAACAGCTCAGAAAACATCCCAAAAAGGCCCAGAAACAGCCTGAGTTTGGGCCATTTTCAGGATGTTTTCCAACACTCCCATGTCTGCAAAGACCAGCTGGCTGGAGTGTGCATTCCTGTTTTTTGGCCAGAAAACAGCCCAAAAAACCAGCCTGAAAATGTCCAGAAATTAGAGGAGCAACTGGCAACAAACAGGGTTCTGTGTGCCATCTGTGGCACATGTGCCATAGGTTCACCATCACAGGCCCAGAACAACTCAAAGAAGGAGTGCAAGATCGGAAGACCTGGAGTGACTCTTTTTCAAAATTATTATTATTATTATTATTATTATTATTATTATTATTATTATTTAAATTTAAATTTAAATTTGTATGCCGCCCCTCTCCGTAGACTCGGGGCGGCTCACAACAATAGTGGCAAAACAATATGTAATACAAATCTAATAATTTAAACTAAAAATCCATAATTTAAAAACATGCACACAACACACCATACATAAACAATATAGGCCTGGGGAAGTTATTTAAGTTTCCCCGTGCCTGGCGGCAGAGGTGGGTTTTAAGGAATTTACGAAAGGCAAGGAGGGTGGGGGCAATTCTAATCTCAGGGGGGAGTTGGTTGCAGAGGGCCGGGGCCGCCACAGAGAAGGCTTTTCCCCTGGGTCCCACCAAGCGACATTGTTTTGTTGACGGGACCTGGAGAAGGCCAACTCTGTGGGACCTAACTGGTCGCTGGGATTCGTGCAGCAGAAGGAGGTCCCGGAGATAATCTGGTCCGGTGCCATGAAAGGCTTTATAGGTCAAACCCAACACTTTGAATTGTGGCCAGAAATTGATCAGCAACCAATGCAGACTGCGGAGTGTTGGTGTAACATGGGCATACTTTGGAAAGCCCATGATTGCTCTCGCAGTTGCATTCTGCACGATCTGAAGTTTCCGAACACTTTTCAAAGGTAGCCCCATGTAGAGAGCATTACAGTAGACTTGGCACAGGATTGCCAAGAATCGAGCATGATGGAATTAATAACCAACACCAACACCACACACACACACACACACAAAAGGATTCCAACCTTGTGTAATTCTCCTGTGAGGTTTCTGGAGAACTTGTTGCCTAGTGAACATCTTGTCAAAAATGGGGTCCCTCCATCGCCACCCACCATCCACCCCCAGTTCTTGGTCAATGGCATTTTGCTGCCTGTGATCATATGATTCTTAAAAGATCTGAAGATCTTTTAAGCCTGTGGAAGAGAGTTGGTAAGAATGTGTTGTTATTGTGCATCTTAATTATGTATGCTGCTCCCGCAGTGTCTATCTCCTTCTGCGTGCAGAAAATAAAGGCCACCAAGAAAGGATAAAAGATAACTAACCCTCGCAGATATTGTAACTCCAGGTTGAATATGAGTCAGGACACATCTGGCATCATGGACTCACTAAATTAATTAGGACATGCACCAGTGGACAGTAATCAAACTTCATGACAGCCAATAAACAGCACTATGATGAAGTACCGAAGATCGCATTAGATTTAATCATGCTAGAATTTCATCTGCTTCAGATTTCAGCTCAGGGAGAAAAAAAAAATGGACAGCCAACTTTATAAACTGGGATGCCATGAGCCTGTTTATTCTGCAGTAAGCCCACTTGAATTCAGAGGGATTCCTCAGGTGAGCATAGCTCTTCAGTATATATAGCACACGGCAGAAAAAACGTGGGGGAAAACGTTACATCCAAGAACAACCAAAAATTGTGCATAAAAAGAGAGGGGGGGGGAAAGACCTGAATATCAAATAAATTTAACACAACATACAAAAAAACCCCCATCCCGGCTGGATGCTGGAAAGAAAATACCCCCCCCCCAATAAATTCCCTTCCCTTATATAATGGGTTAAATTTTCTCATCCTTATTTAATGAGAAAAATATATAAGCATATATCTGATATGTGCTTATATATATATACCCTGTTTCCCCGATAGTAAGACACCCCCGATTGTAAGACGTATCGGGGGCTTCAGGGGGGGTCGGCTAATATAAGCCATACCCCGAAAGTAAGACATATGTCTTACCTTCGGGGAAACACGGGGGTATTGCCGCCTCCCTCTCATCTAGCTGCGCGCCGCCTCCTGCCCACGTCCGCACCGTCCCCCTCTCCATATGTCGCCGCGTCTGCCGCCTCCCTCTGATCTTAATGAGCGCCGCCTCCTGCCCACTTCCGCGCCGCCCCCCTCCATACGTCACCACGTCTAAATGTTAATTTTATGGTTAAAACAAAAAATTCGACAATTTTTTTCCAATATAAGACATACCCCGAAAGTAAGACATAGTGGGGCTTTTGGGGATAAAAAGAAAGTAAGACACTGTCTTACTTTCGGGGAAACATGGTACATACATGCATACATGCATTCATACATTGCTCAAAAAAACAAAGGGAACACCCAAATAACACATCCTAGAACTGAATGAATGAAATATTTTCATTGAATACTTTGTTCTGTACAAAGCTGAATGTGCACAAGAGCATTTAAAATTGATTGTTAATCAGTATTGCTTCCTTAGTGGAGTGCAGCCCACTACTGGTTCTAACTTATCTCGCTGCTGGTTCACTTCCTCCTGCACCGCATGGCCGAAAAAAAGATGGCAGAGCATGCGCAGTGCTAGAAACTCAGCTGCTGCACATGTGCAGAAGAGACCCAGAAAAAAATTAATGGAATGAATGAATGGATAGATAGATAGATAGATAGATAGATAGATAGATAGACAGACAGACATTTTTTTAAAAAAAGAGATGGTGGTGTTCACAGACCAGCACTGACAGAATCGGTTCCATGGCGTCATCATGACGTCACCAATGGCTTGCTACCAGTTCAGGGAAACCAGTCCGAACTGGGAAGAAGCTACCTCTGACTTGCGGGAATATGCTAGAAAAAAGAAGAACCAGACTTTCATTGTTTTTCCTTGAAGACATTTCATTTCTTCATCCAAGCAGCTTCTGCAGTTCTTCTGAGAATTGAAGAAGCTTCTTGGATGAGAAGCAAAACATCTTCAATGGAAAAACAAAAACAACCATGAACTGGGTGGCAAAAAATCTCCATAGACGTTTTGCTCTCTATATGGCAGAGCGGTTCTTTTCATTTTTTTAATGCATACATTAAAATATGGGATTTTTTTTCCCCCGAGCACCACGGCACACGCATACACAAAACACAATGTGGCACAATAAGGTAGAATGCTCTTAAGAAATGAATGAATGTTCTGGAAACAAAATTACCTTAAGCAAAAACTCTACATTATGATGCATATAATTACTGCAGTTAGAATTTCGATAGCCCAATTGTGGAAAAAGGAACAAATCCCGTCTGAAAATCTAATTATTGAAAAAGTGTATAAATGCGCTGAAATGGATGAGATGACAAACGCAATTAAAGGAGTAAGAATCAAAGAAACCAAAGAGATATGGAAAAAATGTTATGAATGGATCCGCAATAAAAATTGTATATGTTTTTTCCCGAACGCCATCACTCTACTAAACAAATAATTCCCTCAACACTGTCAGACTTTCTACTAAATCTGTTATGACTGTAACTTCTATTCTACTAGTTTTTCTCATCATTCCTATCACCCATTTCCTCCCATGTTGACTGTATGACTGTAACTTGTTGCTTATATCCTAATATTTTTATTAATATTGCTTCTTCATTGCTTATTTGACCCCTATGACAATCATTAAGTGCTGTACCACATGATTCTTGACAAATGTATATCTTATTTTATGGACGCTGAGAGCATATGCACCAAGACAAATTCCTTGTGTGTCCAATCACACTTGGCCAATAAAAATTCTATTCTATTCTATAAATCATTATATAGTGTAAAAGTGTACAAATGTATAAGTGTAACTTAAGAAAGTTAAATATACTAACATCATGGGTCTTATTAACTTATGGAAGTGTATATAGTTTGTTCAAGGTATAGAGATATGATTTGCAATCTTAATATGTGAAACGAAACTGTATTGGATCTGTAACAACAATTTTATGAATTATCTTTTTTTTTAAGTTTAAATAAATTTTTTTAAAAAGAAAAGAAACGGGAATGCATGGATCTGGCCCTTCTTGTAGTTGAGCAACAAAAACCTATGGGAAATTTCACAAGAAAGAGAAATCCCCTTTTCCCCTAACCACTCACTTCTTAATTTTAAAGAGCCATTTATGTAGACAATGCAATATGCATAATTTAAATTATGATAATTAAACCACCGAGAACTTGTCAATGCTCGCAATTTGTATCCTTTAGCAAGCGGAGGGAAAGCCAGGCGTGCGTGTCAATGCAAAGGGAAAAGATCCCACTAAGAGTTTGTTAAAGGAAGGAGGCGATACCTCCCGATTTGGCAAACAAGATTGCTTTAATAATTCATGACCAGACTCTTTGGATGGAGCACCGCATTAGAAAATGAGTACTTTGCGATGATAAAGCAGAGCTCTCCTGGGCATTAATGATACTTTGAAAAAAGACAAAAACAACCCGGGGTGGGGAGGGGAGAGAGATACAGTGGTACCTCTACCTACAAACGCCTCTACTTATGAACTTTTTTAGATAGGGTGTTCAAGATTTTTTTTTTTTGCCTCTTCTCTTTTTATATTTACTATATTTTATATTTTTATTTACAAGGCAAAGGTTGCAGGTTCAAGTCCCAGTGGGTATGGCTAGCTGATGAGGCCAAAATAAGGCTGAAATAGATCTATCCTAGTCTCCCTTAATTTTCAAATTCAGCTTAAACATGTGACATATATATATACACACACACACACACACACACACACACACACACACATATATATATATATATATTGGTTTTGCACATTTGAAAATAACATAAAACAAACATAAAACAATGCACAGTGCATGTGCCCATCAACCGACTGACAATCCCACCACCACCACCAGCAATTGAGGGGGGTTCAAATATTTACTAGTTTATATTCTTTTATTTCCTTAGCTCTAATTTGCATTTGTTTACTATTCAAAGAGTGATTGGAGTTTATTTTTCACATTTTCGTCACAAATTCTACTCAACATATAATCTTTCACTTTATTCCATCGTACCATCAGCTTCTCCAATTTATTTTCATCAAAATTGTTTAATCTTATTTCCATGATTTCAAAATAAATGTGATCCACCATGTACCAGTACCAATTCTGTAATGTCCTTCTTCTTTTTTTGCCTCTTATCAAGAACCATTTTCCAGTTACAAACCCAAGCCTCAAAAACTGTAACTGGAAAAGGCAGGGAGAAGCCTCCATGGGGCATCTCTAGGAATCTCCTGGGAGGAAACAGGGCCAGAAAAGGTGGGGAGAAGCCTCTGTGGGGCCTCTCTAGGAATCTTGGGAGGAAACAGGGTCGGGAAAGGCAGGGAGAAGCCTCCGTGGGGCCTCTCTAGGAATCTCCTGGGAAGAAACAGGGTCGGGAAAGGCAGGGAGAAACCTCCATGGGGCCTCTCTAGGAATCTCCCAGGAGGAAACAGGGCCTCCACCCTCCCTGTGGATTTCCCAATCGCACACATTATTTGCTTTATTTATTTATTTATTTATTTATTTATTTATTTATTTATTTATTTATTTATTTATTTATTATTTATTATTTATTATTTATTATTTATTATTTATTTATTTATTTATTTATTTATTTATTTATTTATTTATTTATTTATTTATTTATTTATTTATTTATTTATTTATTTATTTATTTATTTATTTATTGGATTTGTATGCCACCCCTCTCGGTAGACACAGGGCGGCTAACAACAGTAATAAAAAACAGCATGTAAATCCAATAATAAAGCAACTAAAAAACCCTTATTGTAAAACCAAACATACATACAAACAAACAAACATACCATGCATAAATTGTAAAGGCCTAGAGGGAAAGAATATCTCAGTTCCCCCATGCCTGATGGCAGAGGTGGGTTTTAAGGAGCTTACGAAAGGCGAGGAGGGTGGGGGCAATTCTAATCTCCGGGGGGAGTTGGTTCCAGGGGGCCGGGGCCGCCACAGAGAAGGCTCTTCCCCTGGGCCTCGCCAAATGACATTGTTTAGTTGACGGGACCTGGGATTCGTGCAGCAGAAGGCGGTCCCTGAGATAATCTGGTCCAGTGCCATGAAGGGCTTTATAGGCCATAACCAACACTTTTTGAATTGTTTCCAGAAACTGATCAGCAACCAATGCAGACTGCTGAGTGTTGGTGTGACATGGGCATACCTGGGGAAGCCCATGATTGCTCTCGCAGCTGCATTTTGCACGATCTGAACTTTCCGAACACTCTTCAAAGGTAGCCCCATGTAGAGAGCGTTACAGTAGTCGAACCTTGAGGTGATGAGGGCATGAGTGACTGTGAGTAGTGAGTCCCGGTCCAGGATGGTTTTCACTTGCCTTCCCTATCGGTTCACAAATGTGAGCATGTACACGCTCACTTTACTCACACCTGCCACCTCAGTACATACACATGGCTTCCTGAGCATGTGCTTTAGTCGCACGTGAGCCTTCCACACATGCGCCCGGCCTCAAAAACATGCACAAATAGGATAGAAGAGAGTTTGAGTGGGGGGCCAAAGAGACCGCACCAGCTGAATAATAACTTTGCCTGGTCACATCCCCAGAAATGACAGTCAAGAGATCAGCTAAAATAGAAGTGATCAGGCCATCTGATTTCCTGCCAGTAATGGCAGCAGGAGACTATTGACCAATGTCTTCATCAATTAGCAAGGGAAAAAGTCACTTTGACTCGATGCAGCTCTGCAAACTCCATTTATTATGGAGACAGGCCCTGCGTGGTTGCTTCCTTCGTTGAAAACCTGTAGTGATTCTCGGTCATCCAGGTCATGGTTGTTCCAAAGGGGCTTGTTCAGCAGGCAACTGGGTTTTCTTTGTTAGTTTTTTCTTCTGAAGACAGTTTCCACTGATTAATTGTTTCACTGATTAATTGTTCTTACTGATAGGAAATTTCACCTTAATTCTAAATTGGATCTCTTTAATAACTGCTACCCGCTCAGTCCGTAGGAGAGAGCTGAATCCCCCCACAGCTGTTTTGAAAACTGTTTCCTGTGGTGGCTGCTTAGTTCCAACAACTGCTTCCTGTTGGGCCCTAAGGAACTCGGGCAGGGAGATGATGGGTGGCTGGGAGGGGAGGGTTGAGTAGAGGCCAACAAAGTGCCCCTTGGTGTGAGTGACATCAATTTGGCTACACCCACTCTGTCACATAACCACCTAGCCGCACCCACCCAGCCAGTCATTAAGCAGATCATATTAGTGGTCCGCAGGATTTACAATTAGGAATTTAATGGTTCCCGAGGTCCGAAAGTTTGATGACCTCTGCTTTACAGCAAATGACATTACCTTGTCTTCATACCAGTACATAATAGTTGCAATTAATAATGTTAGTATTAATCCCGATGGCACGGATGACAACTCCTGGGCGATTATTTATGATATCTTTACAAGTACGGCGCATTGCAGATCAATAACTGAAGTCAAATTCTTGAGATGATGTAAAGATCGTGCAGAATGCAGCTGCGAGAGCTATCATGGGCTTTCCCAAAAATGCCCATGTAACACCAACACTCCGCAGTCTGCATTGGTTGCCGATCAGTTTCCGGGCAAAATTCAAAGTGTTGATCATTACCTATAAAGCCCTTCATGGCACCGGACCAGGGTATCTACGAGACCGCTTTCTGCTGCATGAATCCCAGCGACCGGTTAGGTCCCACAGAGTGGGCCTTCTCTGGGTCCCGTCAACAAAACAATGTCATTTGGCGGGGCCCAGGGGAAAAGCCTTCTCTGGGGTGGCCCTGGCCCTCTGGAACCAACTCCCCCCAGAGATTAGAATTGCCCCCACCCTCCTTGCCTTTCGTAAGCTCCTTAAAACTCCTTAAAACCCATCTCCTTAAAGCTCCTTAAAACCCACCTCTGCCATCAGGCATGGGGGAACTGAGATATTGTCATGAACTGTTTTATTGTATTGTGAGCTGCCCCGAAGTCTACGGAGACGGGCGGCATACAAATCTAATAAATAAATAAATAAATAAATAAATATTCTTCCCCCCTAGGCCTTTACAATTTATGCATGTTATGTTTGTTTGTAGGGATGTTTGGTTTTTACAATAAGGGTTTTTAGTTGTTTTAGTATTGGATTTATATGATGTTTTTTATTACTGTTGTTAGCCTCCCCAAGTCTACAGAGAGGGACAGCATACAAATCCAATCAATCAATCAATACATCAATCAATAAATAAATAAATAAAGTAAAAGTTGTAAATTGTCTTCCATCGTGTCCTAAAGAAATGACTAGCTCATGTTAGCGAGTTTTCAGCCTAGCTGCCTGGTAAAGCTAGCATCAGGTTCACCAGAAGGTTTGAGGCAGGCCATGATACAGTGCTGGCCCCTAAAATGCTAATTGCCAGCATTTAAAAAGAGAGAAGCAAATGAGATATCATTAACTCCCGCCTAGAGTTACTCTCAACCTCAGCGTGAGCTACAAGGTCAAAGTCATCTGGAAAGAGCAATTGTTTGAAAAGATCTGCCAAATTGTTCTTTTGGCTCATAAATACACATGGTGAGATGAAGAACGGGGAAATAGATGATGCTGTTACCATGAGCGGAATCTCAAATTTACTCCAATGGCATTCCGGAGTTTCAGCATGTCACACGGAGACAGGATGGCAGATTCTAAGTTTCGCAGATGCTTCAGGGATCCATTAAAAACAAAATAAGGCAGGAGGATTAAAATGTCCTGGGGATGTGGCCAAAGTGATTGGATTCTGATTTAGTAGCCAGCTAGAGTTCTTCAATCTTGGATGGGTTTGTATACACGACGCCCCCAAGTCTTAAATCATGGTTTAGGAACCAGAATTGATTAAACCAAATCCTGAGAGATGATGGTAGTCTTCAATTTACAACAAATTGTTTAAATGACCCTTTGAAGTTACCAAAAACAGTGACCGCTGGTCATTGTTTTGTTTTTATGACTGCAATTATCACATGATCAAAATTTGGAATCTTGGCCCTGGCTCATGTTTATGAGAGTTGCAGTGTCCCAGGTTCACATGATCATCTTTTGTGACATTCTGACAAGCAAAGTCAATGGGGAAGCCTGATTCACTTAACAATCTGCTCTGTCGGGCTCTCTGGTAGACTCCTCCCAAAAATTCACAGGTACAAATTTCAGACACACACACGTTTGAAAATTCAAAACAATGAAAATTCCCTTAACCTAAGCCCTCTTTTTGTATAGCAAAGAGCACTCGTCTACAAACAAACTGGTAATTTATACAAGTCCTTTATCAGTTCTGTGATACTTAGCTTGCAGCTGTGAGGCAATTTACAGTCCTTCTTCTTTCATAAAGTGAAAGACACTTTGCTCTGGTTTAGTTTCAAAGCAGGGAAAAATCAGCACACAAAAGGTCAAAGTCAGTAAAGCAGTCATGAAACTCAAGGATCAGATAATCCTCCACAATGGCCAAACCCACAGGCTGCTCTTTATAGCAGCCTCACTAATTACCACAGCCCCACCCAACCACAAGTGGCCTCATTTTCTTTGATAATAATCTCTCAGTTGTTGTTGCCTATGCATCGCTCTACGCATGCGTGGCTGTATCATTAACTCTTGTTCTGAATCCAAGGAGGAGCTAGATAATTGATCTCCTTCTGAGCTGTCTGCCACACTCTCCTCCTCCCTGTCACTCATGTCTTCTTAGTCAGAGGAGCCTTCATCAGCAGATTCCACCGGGGGCAAAACAGGCCTGCAGCATGTGGATGTCTCCCCCACATCCACAGTCCTTGGGGCAGGAGCTGGGCCAGAGCTAACCACAACAACAATCATGATACTAATTTAGCAATTGCATGATTCACTTAAGAACAGTGGCAAGAAAAGTTATAAAACAGAGCAAAACTCATTTAACAAATATATTTTTGTATTCTGTACCTTATTTTATCTTATAAGGACATCTAACTAGTAGTGTTGGGCGAACCCAATGAAATTCGGGTTCGGCGGGTTCGTGCGAACTTGGCGGCTGGTTCGGGCAAGTTCGTGGAACCCAAACCCAAACCCACCGAACCCTTCTGGCCCTGCCCTTCCGTCTTCTGCCAAAGCAGCCCGCGGCCCCCTCACTGTGCCTTCCTGTCTTTGCAGCCGGCAGGAGAGCAAGTGAGCAAGTGGATCTTCCACTTCCCTCCCCCCCAGTCCTCAAATCACGGTCTCCTGCAAGTAAAGGAAGAAATAATAATAATAAAGGGAGGGGGGAGGGAAAGCCATCGCCGTCATCGAGGAATGGGGAGGGGTTTGCGGGTGATGAGGATGAGGAGGATGGGCGCAAGCAGTGTGTGTGGGGAGCGTTTCTCCATTGGGAAAGTAAGACGGAGGCAAGTTTCTTGGCGGGAACCACCTCGGCGGTGGCTTTAACGCATCGAGAAACTTGCCACCATCTTACTTTCCCAATGGAGAAACGCTCCCCCCACATACCACATGCGCCCATCCTCCTTCTGACATCAAAGGGGAGGGGGGCGGTGGCAGGCAGAGGGGAATCCCCTGCCCCCACTCCCCCAGCCTCCCCACAATGGGATTCTGGGGGCGGAACTTTGACGTCACAGAGACGTCACTTCCTGGCTTTCGGTGTGGAGGCTGGGGGAGTGGGGGTGGGGGATTCCCCTCTGCCTGCCACTGCCCCCCTCCCCTTTGACGTCGGAAGGAGGATGGGCACACACGGTTTGTATGGGGAACGTTTCTTCATTGGGAAAGTTGAATCCGCCGCCAAGGTGGTCCCCACCGAGAAACTTGCCACTGTCTTACTTTCCCAATGGAGAAACGCTCCACACACACACTGCAAGCACCCATCCTCCTTCCGACGTCGAAGGGGACGGGGGCGGGGGCAGGCAGAGGGGAATCCCCCGCCCCCACTCCCCCAGCCTCCCTACGATGGGATTCAGGGGGCGGGGCTTTGACGTCATGGAGACGCCACTTCCTGGCCAGCCGAGGCGACCAAATGCCGAACGCGACCCTGAACTTTGCCCGAAATTTTAAAGAATCTCGTGTTCGTGTTCGGCATGCCGAACACTGCAAAGTCCGCACGGACCTGAATTGTGCAAGTTCGGTTCGCCCAACACTACTAACTAGTTTATATATACTGCTCAAAATAATAAATAACACATCCTAGATCTAAATGAATGAAATATTCTCATTGAATACTTTGTTCTATACAAAGTTGAATGTGTGCACAACAGCATGTGAAATTGATTGTCAATCAGTGTTGCTTCCTAAATGGACAGTTTGATTTTCACAGAAGTTTGATTTACTTGGAGTTATATTGTGTTGTTTAAGTGTTTCCTTTATTTTTTTGAGCAGTGTATATAAAAGCCAAATACCACTCACTCATCACAAAATCTCCAGAACTGTAAAGCCTACAAACCTGAAACATGGCACGTATGTTCCTCTTGGCTTCTAGATGCTCGTTAAGAAAGGATTTTTCAAAATGACCATCAGATCATTAGTATTTCTTATGCAGTATCATATTAACACGCTCTGACGCTAAGGAGTTAGACTTTCTACTCCCCCTCCCCACCTGAAAAGAATTCTATTCCAACTGCCAGTTGCCTTATATTAACAGGCAAAGGAGTTATACATTCTACATAAATTTTCAAGCTTTAAGTGTCAATGTATCAAGCCCAATCACAAAGTTTCATAGCAAAGAACGGGTATCCATAGAAACATAGAAGATTGATGGCAGCAAAAGACCTCATGGTCCATCTACTCTTCCTTTATACTATTTCTTATATTTTATCTTCGGATGGATATATGTTTATCCCAGGCATGTTTAAATTCAGTTACTGTCGATTTACCAACCATGTCTTCTGGAAGTTTGTTCCAAGCATCTACTACTCTTTGAGTAAAATATTTTTTCACGTTGCTTCTGATCTTTCCCACAACTAACCTCAGATTGTGTCCCCTTGTTCTTGTGTTCACTTTCCTATTAGAAATACTTCCCTCCTGAACCTTATTTAACCCTTTAACAAATTTAAATGTTTCCATCATGTCCCCCTTTCCTTTCTGTCCTCCAGACTATACAGATTGAGTTCATTCTTTCCTGATAGGTTTCATGCTTAAGACCTTCCACTATTTTTGTAGCCCATCTTTGGACATGTTCAATTTTATCCATATCTTTTTGTAGGTGAGGTCTCCAGAACTGAACACAGTATTCCAAATGTGGTCTCATCAGCGCTCTATACAGCGGGATCACAATCCCCTTCTTCTTGCTTGTTATACCTCTAGCTACGCAGCCAAACATTCTACTCGCTTTCCTTATCGCCTGACTTCAGTGCTCACCCATTTCGAGACTGTCATAAATCACTACCCCTAAATCCTTCTCTTCGGAAGTTTTGCTAACACAGAACTACCAATACAATACTCAGATTAAGGATTCCTTTACCCCAAATGCATTATTTTACATTTGGAAACATTAAACTGCAATTTCCATTGCTTTGACCACTTATCTAGTAAAGCTAAATCATTTGCCATGTTACAGATGCCTCCAGAAAGTCCAGTTACTAGTAACTCATACAAAATGTTTGCTGCAAGAAGTTTTGGCTCGATTGTGGTTGTAAGTCAAATATTACTGTATTTCATGGCTTAGTCCCATATCTGAACTGAGTTATTGTCTCAATCCAACCTTTCTCCCTAAAACTCTTGTTTCCTCAAGCAGATAAACTCACTTGGAATCATGTTTAGTCAACCAACCCTTCCAACACTCAAAAGGCAAATGAACTTTGTTTTTTCTTGAAGACGTTTCACTTCCCATCCAAAAAGGTTCTTCAGATCTTCAGTGAAATATCTTCAAGGAAAAACAAAGGTGCGGTGAAGGGCTACCAAAGTTTTTACTACCACACTGTGGGTGTGGCTTATACAGGACACGCTGCTTTTTCTTTCAACATCTTTCAGTGCAAATCGGGTATTCTGGGGTGGAGCTCCATTTCTGCTACCCCATTGCGTCCCCACCCCACCCTGTCCAGGCAGCACCCCAACCCTGCTGAAATGGCATATGTGCCCAAGTGTTCTAATTTTAATTCACTGATTTGTTGTTTTTTTAAGAGGGGCCTGGATGGGTGCCAACAGACTCAAACTCAACCCTGATAAGAAGGAGTGACTGTGGGTTTTGCCTCCCAAGGACAATCCCACCTGTCCGTCCATCACCCTGGGGGGGAATTATTGACCCCCTCGGAGAGGGTCCGCAACTTGAGCGTCCTCCTCGATCCACAGCTCACATTAGAGAACCATCTTTCAGCTGTGGCGAGGGGGGCGTTTGTCCAGGTTCACCTGGTGCACCAGTTGCGGCCCTATTTGGACCGGGACTCACTACTCACAGTCACTCATGCCCTCATCACCTCGAGGTTCGACTACTGGAATGCTCTCTACATGGGGCTACCTTTGAAAAGTGTTCGGAAACTTCAGATCGTGCAGAATGCAGCTGCGAGAGCAGTCATGGGCTTCCCAAGGTATGCCCATGTCACACCAACACTCCGCAGTCTGCATTGGTTGCCGATCAATTTCCGGTCACAATTCAAAGTGTTGGTTATGACCTTTAAAGCCCTTCATGGCACCAGACCAGAATATCTCCGAGACCGCCTTCTGCAGCACGAATCCCAGCGACCAATTAGGTCCCACAGAGTGGGCCTCCTCCGGGTCCCATCAACTAAACAATGTCGGTTGGCGGGCCCCAGAGGAAGAGCCTTCTCTGTGGCAGCCCCGACTCTCTGGAACCAGCTCCCCCCAGAGATTAGTACTGCCCATACCCTCCTCGCCTTTCGCAAACTCCTTAAAACCCACCTTTGTCGTCAGGCATGGGGGAACTGAGATATCTCCCCCGGGCCTATACAATTTATGTATGGTATGCTTGTGTGTATGTCTGTTTAATAATGGGTTTTTTAATATTTTATATTGTAAATTATTAGATTTGTTATAAACTGTTTTTTATTGTGTTGTGAGCCGCCCCGAGTCTATGGAGAGGGGAGGCATACAAATCTAATAAATAAATAAATAAATAAATAGATAGATAGATAGATAGATAGATAGATAGATAGATAGACAGACAGACAGACAGACAGACAGACAGACAGATAAACAGATAAACAGATAAACAGATAGATAAATAAATAAATAAATAAATAAATAAATAAATAGACAGACAGACAGACAGACAGACAGACAGATAGACAGATAGACAGATAAATAAATAAATAAATAAATAAATAAATAAATAAATAAATAAATAAATAAATAAATAAATAAATAAATAAATAAATAAATAAATAAATAAATAAATAAATAAATAAATAAATAAATAAATAAATAAATAAATAAATAAATAAAAATTATTCTTTTTGCAAACCATTGACATCTTGTGAGCTTTAGCCCACAAATAATTTCTGCATTTTCTTTCTTTCCAGGAATACATAACTTACGGTATAAAAAGACTAAAAGGAGAAAACTCATATCGCTTTTCAATAACTTTTGGTCCCCTTTTCTAAGCAGACAGACAGACAAAACAAGCGAAAGAACAAAATGAGGCCAATGAATGGAAAATGTAACTTCTATTTGTATTCATACAATTAGTTTTAAGAGCTGCTCTCTGCGCAGCTGGCTCATGTTGTGCTGCAAAATGTCTACATTTCTTGACACATTGTGCAAAATCTTTCATAAGCCGGAACATTTTCTAAAAATCTTTTTAGTTGACACATACCAACACACACATACATAACAACGCCTCTTCTGGAGAAAAGCTTGAGCGAGAAGAGAGCAGAAAAGCCTTTGAAGGGCAGGCTTTTCACATTTGCAAAGGAAAGATGCTTTTGTGAGAATTTCAAGACTTTGGAAATAGCTCTGTAAGGAGGGAGAAGAGCTCTTCAAAAGAACCTGGCTGGGCTATGCTCTTTTTTTGACAAAACCTAAAGCACGCATTTTTACCAACAGAAAGCCAGCGTTATTCAGCACAGGCCAAAAAGGAAAACAAAGACTACACTATATAAAGGTTTCACATCTGACAAAATATGCCAATTTTATAAGAACGTAATGAAGAGTTGTTTCGTGTCAAGGAGTGAAAGCCTACGTGGCGCGAGAGTCTCATTGAGAATAGGAAAGAAATGTACCATAATCACGGTGTCTGCAACCTAGGAGCACTTATTTGAAAGAACAAATGGTAAAATTGTCTAGAAGGAAATTGGATCAGGTTATCCTTGATAACAATGCGTTTTTCTTCTTTCGTGAAAGCAGAAAATTTCAATTGTGATCTCCAATCTTCTGTTTTGTGTTCCTTAACCACAGTATTTTAAGATAGTTGCCGAACGGATACGTTTGCTTTTGAGAGAAGGGCTTGGATTATTTCTTACATGTATAGCTGTGGTGGAATGTACTCTGGATTCCCAGGAAGTGGGGTGGGGTACATTCCGGAGGGCAAAGAGGCAGTGATGGTTAGGCAGTTTGGTGGGAAAGAAAAGAATTAAAACAGCTCCTCCCCAGCAGTTCATGGAATATGTCTACAGCAAGGCTTCTCAAATAATGGGGGGCGCCCCGTAGGGGGGACATGGAGCAATGCCAGGAGTGCAAGGAACCTCTGGGAACAAGTGTAGTCCCTCTTGATTGATTATATAAGTGCACTGATGTGCCTATCATCCCCTGTCCAATTGTCTTCCCTTATCTTAAATATCATACATATTCTCTCCTTATCTATCTATCTATCTATCTATCTATCTATCTATCTATCTATCTATCTATCTATCTATCTATCTCTATCTATCTATCTATCTATCTATATCTATATCTATATCTATATCTATATCTATATCATCTATATCTATATCTATATCTATATCTATATTTATCTATCTATCTATCTATCTATCTATCTATCTATATCTATCTATATATCTATATCTATATCTATATCTATATATACACTATATATATTTTATAGCCGACAACTATATATCATATATATTCTCTCCTTATCTCTTATATCATATATATCCTCTCCCTTCCATCCACTTCTCTTCTTTTTTACTTTCTATCGTCGTATACATTACTTAATGTCTATTCTCTTCCATATGTATTGTATATTGGACAAATAATAAATAATAATAATTCCCCCAGACGGGGCGCGTTTTTCCAATTGCATGCTGCTCCGAGCCCGGAGCCCGGAAGAGAAGGCAGCCAGGCGAAGTGGCTGCATGGGTTCTTGTTGTTCCCATGAATGGTGTGGTGAACCTGCTGCTGGACAAGGAGGAGCATCCTCTGCAGCTGGGCCAAGTGACAGAATAACAATGATGGAAGGGACCTAAGAACATAAGAAGAGCCATGCTGAATCAGGCCAAAGCCCATCGAGTCCAGCATTCTGTGTCACACAGTGGCCCACCAATTGTCCATGGGGATCTTGAGCAGAAAGAGAAGGCAAACCCTCCCTTTCCCCTGACCCCCAACAAATGGTACTCAAGGGAATCCTGCCTGCCTCAACCAACATAGAGGCGGCACATGGACATCCGTTTCAATAACCACCGATACACTTGGCATCCACGAATCTGTCTAATCCTGCTTTGAAGCTATCAAGGCTGACAGCTGTCACAACCTCTTCTGGAAGTGAATTCCATAAACCAACGACCCTCTGGGTGAAGAAATATTTCCCTTGATTTGTCCTCGCTTTCTTACCTATGAGCTTTAGGGAGTGCCCCCTCGTCCTAGTATTGTGTGATAGAGAAAATATTTTTTCTCTCTCCACCTTGTCTATCCCATGCATGACTTTGATCAAGTCACCCCTTAAATGCCGTCTTTCAAGGCTAAAGAGGCCAAGGCGTTACAACCTGGTTTCATAAGGGAGGTGCTCCATTTCCTTTATCATTCTTGTTGCCCTTTTTGCACCTTTCCAGTTCCATTATATAGGTCTTCTAGTCCAGTGTTTCCCAACCTTGACAACTTGAAGATATCTGGACTTCAACTCCCAGAATCCCCCAGCCAGCATTCGCTGGCTGGGGAATTCTGGGAGTTGAAGTCCAGATATCTTCAAGTTGCTAAGGTTGGGAAACACTGTTCTAGTCCAATCCCTTGTTGAAATTGGAAACCCTATACAATACAATGCAATAACACACATGCACATGCCCACACCCATAATGCAATGCCTTCCCCCTGTGCATGAGTGCACAATCCCCTCCGCCCAGCGCTGCCTCCCTTGCATATAGATGCAGTCCTCACTGAAGCCTCTGGACTTCCGGTAGGCCCGCTGAGCCATTTTTTGCCCTCTTCAGCCTTCAGGAAAGCCCCTGGAGTCTTTGGCTGGGGAAAAACAGGTCCAATGGGTCTACTTCCGGTGGGCTCATTGGGCTGTTCTTCACCCTCCTCATGCTTCAGTAAATCCTCTTGACTCCCCAGGCTTCAGGAGGCTTTCCTGAAGCCTAAGGAAGGGGGGAAATGGCCTCCCCTGCCCTCAGTTGGCCAGCTAAAGCTGAGGTGGCATGCATGCCATAGCCATCATGGCCCTATACCATTTTGGACGAATGGTTGTCCAGTCTCTTCTCATTGTTGAGTTACTAACCTAGATTCCTCCACAGGTTAGTTAGTAGTTAGCCACCTCCACAGATACCAATTTGGTTGTGTGGAAGAGAGTTAAAACAGCTTCTCCCTAGTGATTCCCAGATCTTCATAGATACAAATAGTTGCTCTAGTTTGGCCAGATTTCTGTCTGTAGATGGGGAACAACTCAGAGGTATCCCTATGCATAGTTCCCTCTAAGCTGAGCAGTGAGCAATCGCTCACTTAAAAATCATCATCAACTGCCCAGAAGCCAAGAGGGAAAGAGTGAGAGGGAAGGAGAGAGAGAGAGAGGAAGAGAGAGAAACAGATAGAAAAAAGAGAGGAATGAAAAGAGAAAGAGAAAGAATGGGAGTAAGGAAGAGAGAAAGAAAATCAAAATCTAGTTTGAAACTAGCTCAACTATTTAAGTGGCATTTTGATATTGATAGAGTTGCCCTATTACGAGCTCACTGTTATAGACACACAGTACAGTATTTTATTTTGAAATTCTCTGAGGCAAAACAGGGTGGGTTTTTTGTTTGTTTGTTTGTTTGTTTATTATTAGTATGTATGTATGTATGTATGTATGTATGTATGTATGTATGTATGTATGTATGTATGTATGTATTTATTTATTTATTTATTTATTTATTTATTTATTTATTTATTTATTTATTTATTATTTCTGTGCCGCCCAGTCCTGAAGGACTGCCGCTCAGACACTATACTTTTCCGCTCACCCACCCCCAAAAAATTAGAGGGAACACTGTCCCTATGTGTCTTTCTTGGATCTTGGGGGGACTGACAATACCCCACCTTTCCACTTATGGGTTATAGAAGTTGGAGGCAATCCTTATCAATCCCAGAAATGCTAAACATTCAAATATACTAAACAGCAACAACATGCAAAGTATGGCAGAAGAGCATTTAAGAAAGAAAACACATTTACCCAAAGGCACGTAAAATGTCAAGAAAATCAATTTAAAAAACACAGACACAGTTCAATGGAACATGTACCAATCGATACATGTACAAATGGTTTAAATATATTGTAAAAGGTTCCTGCAAGATTTGTTGTTCCGCCCTCTGCAGTGTTTGTGGGAAAGCTACGATAGCTGCCCCATTTGTGATCTCTTGTGTCCTTGCGTGGGACAAATGCCGAGGAATTTTGAGTCAAATAAAGTTTTATTGTGCTTTTGATCAATATTGGTGGGTAAAGAATTCATCCTATTCTTCAGAGAATTCCAGCCAGACAGCCTGGCTGCTATCTGTATGAGCTATTAGATGTTTTTCATCTTGATGTAATCTGGAGAGTTCCTAAATTTCATGCCTCTCTGAGCATCATTTGTCACTTACTGGGCCATAAAATATCTCTAGAATTTTATTGTCTTATCGTTGTGTTGTATTTTGGTTGTAAGCGGGTTGTTGACCAAAACCATCAACCGTCCATTTTTCCATCTATCTTCCTTCCCTTTCTCATTCCATGAATCTGTGGCAGGGAGCTTTGAGGTAGGTGTGGGCCAGTACACAGGTCATGGAGAGGGGCGGCATACAAATCCAAATAATAAATAAAGAAATAAAATGGACCTTTCTCCCATATCTGAATCTTGTCAGGAATTAAAAATTCTGAAATGATATCTTAATGCAGAAGGTAGGCCTCTGTTGAGAATGCTGAGTCATTCTGAGCTAGCTGAGTGTGCAGCAACCTAGTAATTATGTAAATAGTATTTAACTATGCAAGAGCTCTCTGTTCTCTGTTCGCTGTTTGCTGTTAGCTGTCCTCTGTTGCTGTTTGTGAGAAGTGTGCTCTGAAGCTGCTGTATTGCTGTATTGACCTGTTGGTTCCTGTGAGTTTGTTTGTTTGTTTGTTTGTTTATTTATTCATTCATTCATTCATTCATTCATTCATTCATTTATTTATTTATTTATTTATTTATTTATTTATTTATTTATTTATTTATTTATTTATTTATTTATTTATTTATTTGATTTTTATGCCGCCCTTCTCCTTAGACTCAGGGCGGCTTACAACATTTAAGCAATAGCACTTCTTAACAGAGCCAGCCTATTGCCCCCACAATCCGGGTTCCATCCTCGGAAGGATGGAAGGCTGAGTCAACCTTGAGCCGGTGATGAGATTTGAACCGCTTTATTTGAACCGAGTTATTGTAACTGAGATAGTTGTACTGAGATACTAGTGAGATACTAGTGTGATGTATGTATAGTACAGATAGTATACAGTAATAGTGTAAATAAGAAGTAAATATATTTTTCCAAGACTTCCTGCTGCTGCTGTGTTTTTCATTGAAGACTTCAGACTCCATATCTACTGGTCTGTGGCTGGCTGGTTGGGTTGGTTAGCTGCTTGGGCTGGTTTGCTGCTTGGGCTGGCTAGTTTCCACAAATGCAGCTCTGATAAATATTTATCCAGGATCTAATTTGGGTCAATCAGCCGGAGCCCCTTCTCAGGGAATCTCCCTCTCACTGGAATGATCAATGACACATTCTGGTGAGATCATAGTTCCTGGAGGATGAGCTCCAGCATTAAACCTCTGGAAACTGACCAAGGAGAGATTCAACTTGGAAATAAGGAGAAACTTTCTGACAGTGAGAACAATCAACCAGGTTGCCTTCAGAAGTTGTGGGAGCTTCATCACTGGAAGCTTTCAACCTTTGGAATAGCTTGCCTACGGAGATTGTGAGAGCTCCAACACTTGAGATCCTCAAGAGGAAATTGGACATCCCTCAGTCTGAAATGGTGTAGGGAC